>NC_134356.1:86051377-86347892 GCF_048569485.1 Anomaloglossus baeobatrachus | reverse complement strand
GGGACACAGAACAAGTAATCGGCCGACACTGGAGTCATCTGATTACTTGTGATGAATGAGAAGTAAAATGCTCTGGTGCTCGATGGGCGAAGCCATGCCGATTTTTTTTTTAAAAAAATTCATTAAAAATAAAAAAACAAAAAAATCACATTGTTTGTGGGCTCCCGCTGCATTTTCTATTGCTAAGGGTAACCAAAGCAGCTACTGGCTGCTAGCCCCCGCTGCTTGGTCTTACTTTCACTGGCAATAGAAATGCAGGGAAGCATTTTTTTTTATAAAGGTTTTTCCCTGAAAACGTTTTTAAGAAAATGACGTGGGCTTCGCCATATTTTTGTATGCTAGCCAGGTACAGCAGGCAGCTACGGGCTGCCCCCAACCCCCAGCTGCCTAGTTGTACCCGGCTGGGAACCAAAAATATAGAGAAGCCCTTTTTTTTCATGAATTTCATGAAATAATTAAAAAAAAAAAATGATGTGGGCTTCGCCAAATTTTTGAGTCCAGCCAGGTACAACTAGGCAGCTGGGGATTGGAATCCACAGTGCAGGGTGCCCAAACTTTCTGGGCCCCCCACTGTGAAATGCAGTCCACAGCTGCCCAGAAAATGGCGCTTTCATAGAAGCGCCAGCTTCAGGTGCTGTATCCAACTCTTCCAGTGGCCCTGGTGGCAGGTGGCACGCTGGGTAATAAGGGGTTAATACCAGCTATGTTTTCCCAGCTGGTATAAGCCCGAGATTCTTAATGTCAGGCCAAGTTTAACCCTGGCCATTAAGAATCTCCAACAAAGGGTTTAAAAAAAAAAAAGACATCACACAGAGAAAAATACTTTATTAGAAATAAATACACAGACACAGTAGGGACTCCATGTTTATTACTCCCTCTCACCCCTCCACGATGGAGAGATTTCTGTAGAGATCGAGCGGGGGGGGAGAAGAGAGCGAGCGGGGGGAAGAGAGAGAGAGAGGGGGGAGAAGAGAGAGAGGGGGGAGAAGGGAGAGAGGGGGGAGAAGAGAGGGGGGGAGAGAGAGGGGGAGAAGAGAGAGAGGGGAGAAGAGAGAGAGGGGGGAGAACAGAGAGAGGGGGGGAGAAGACAGAGAGGGGGGAGAAGACAGAGAGGGGGGAGAAGAGAGAGAGGGGAGAGAGGAGAGAGAGGGGGGGAGAAGAGAGAGGGGGGGAGAAAGAGGGGGGGAGAAGAGAGAGGGGAGAGAGGGGGGGGGAGAGAGAGGGGGGGAGAAGAGAGAGAGGGGGGGAGAAAGAGAGAGGGGGGAGAAGAGAGAGAGGGAGGGAGAAGAAGGGGGGGAGAGAGAGGGGGGGAGGAGAGAGGGAGGGAGAAGAGAGGGGGGGAGAGAGAGGGGGGGAGAAGAGAGAGAGGGGGGAGAAGAGAGAGAGGGGGGAAAAGAGAGAGAGGGGGGGAGAAGAGAGAGAGGGGGGAGAAGAGAGAGAGGGGGGGGAGAAGAGAGAGAGGGGGGGAGAAAAGAGGGTGGGATCAGAGGGGGGGGAGAGGGGGGGGAGAGGGGGGGAGAAGAGAGAGAGGGGGGGCAGGAGAGAGAGGGGGGCAGAAGAGAGAGAGGGGGCAGAAGAGAGAGAGGGGGAGAAGAGAGAGAGGGGGAGAGAGAGAGAGGGGGGAGAAGAGAGAGAGGGGAGAAGAGAGAGAGGGGAGAAGAGAGCGAGGGGGGGAGAAGAGAGCGAGGGGGGGAGAAGAGAGAGGGGGGGAGAGAGAGGGGGGGGAGAGTGAGTGGGGGAGGAAAAGAGAGCGCGGGGGGAGGAAAAGAGAGCGCGGAGGGAGGAAAAGAGAGCGCGGGGGGAGGCAAAGAGAGCGAGGGGGGGAGGAAAAGAGAGCGCGGGGGGAGGAAAAGAGAGCGAGGGGGGGAAGAGAGCGAGGGGGGGAAGAGAGCGAGGGAAAAGAGAGGAGAGAGGGATAAGAGGGGGGCAGAGAAGAGGGGGAGAAGAGTGGGGGGAGAGAAGAGAGTGGGGAAAGAACGGGGGGGGCAGAGGTGCTCTGTCACCAACTGTCTCCACTCTGTGACTTGTGGTGCAGGTGACAGAGTGCAGACAGTTGGTCCGTCCCATGCAGCAGGACAGATGGCAGAGCACAGCGCACAGCGGTGACATGCCTGTCAGTGTCTTGCTGCTGGGAGGAGCAGATGATCACACTGCCCGACACCGGCCGCTCTCCTGACATCGCAGCAGAGCGGGCGGGTGGAGAGTGTGATCAGATACTTACGTGCAGGGGGGGATTCAGCTGAAGAACCCCCCACCCCCTGTACTGCACACTGGCGCCCCGTGCCTCACCATCTGCAGGACGCCGGCTCCACAGTGACGTCCTCCGGCTCCTCCCCTCGATGCTGGGTTGTGATGTGCGGTAGTCACCGCCCACAGCCCTGTCACTCAATCTGAGTGGTGCCAGCCTCCTCTGACGTACCCGTCCAGTTTGAGAGCCCGGAAATGCCGGGACGTCAGAGGATGCTGGCGGCCACAGCTCCAGGGGTCATGTGACTGGCACTGAGCGTGCAGGATAGCGCCGCTCAGTGCCAGAACTGGAAACAGAAGCCAAAGGAGAAAACGCCTAGAAAGGTAAGTAGAACTCATACAGAAAATAAAAAAAATGGGTGAACCACCCCTTTAATAGGGGTACCCAAACTTTTTCATATGACTGTATGTAAATTGAGTAAAAGCTCCCAGTGATGTGTGAAGGATGGACAGGGGTTTTACTGTGGTGAGAGCTACATTCAGCTACATGACATTTACTTATACATAGGTAAAGGGAGCCTGACTTGTACCAGTGTTAGTCCCAAATGCCCCTATAGCAGTGTGCCAATCAGAGATTCCCTGATACCAGTGTGTGCCAGTTCCAGATGCTGCCATACCAGTGTGTGCCAATTCCAGGTGCCACAGTGTACGTGTGTGGCAGTCCCAGGTGCTCCCGTGCCTGTGTGTGGCAGTCCCAGGTGCCCCTGTGCCCATGTGTGGCTGTCATGCTGTGTTCAGGTCCAGACTCATTAGTAGAGTTGAGCGCGGTTCGTGGTTCGAGGTTCTCCAGTTCTAGGCTCGAGTGATTTTGGGGCCTGTTCTAGATCGAACTAGAACTCGAGCTTTTTGCAAAAGCTCGATAGTTCTAGAAACGTTCGAGAACGGTTCTAGCAGCAAAAAAACAGCTAATTCCTAGCTTGGTTTCCGCTGTAATAGTGTAAGTCACTCTGTGAATCACACTATTATGACATTTCAGTGTATAGTGTGCGGGAACAGCGCCTTCAGATCACTGCTGTTTCTATAATGGCGATCGCCATTTTTTTTTTTTTTTTCCTTGTCTTCCTTCCCTAAGCGCGCGCGTGTAGTGGGGCGGGCCAGCATGTCAGCCAATCCCAGACACACACACAGCTAAGTGGACTTTTAGCCAGAGAAGCAACGGCATGTGTGATAGGATGTCCATGTCACATGTCCCTGCATTATAAAACCGGACATTTTCCACCAGGACGCCATTATCTCTTCTGCGTCTTTGGTGTCAGACATCACTGTCGCAGCTCCGTCCTCCTGAGTCCTATCGCCGATACAGCTGTATGCGCTCCATACACAGCGTTAGACAGCATAGGGATAGCACTTTCTATCAGTCCTTTTAAGGGCTGAAATCGGTAGGGTCAGAGCCATAGGTGACAGGTCCTGAAAACAGAGACAGCATCTGTGTAGCCAAGGTCAGGGATTTCGTCGCTGCATTTCCCCATTAGGAGGGAATAGAAAGGCAGGCTTCCATTCCTCTACCCAGAGCCCCACAATCCTGGCACTGTACCCTCCTGTCCTCTGCACACTCCAACTCTTTTTAACTAAGCCATTATGCTAGCAAACAGTCAGTGTACCTAGTGGCATCCTAAACGTGGCTATTGGACTTTTGTCTATTCACACTATTGTAAAGATATTTGCAGCATGTCTGCCTGCATTGCACACTCCAACTCTTTTTAACTAAGCCATTATACTAGCAAACAGTCAGTGTACCTAGTGGCATCCTAAACGTGGCTATTGTACTTTTGTCTATTCACACTATTGTAAAGATATTTGCAGCACGTCTGCCTGCATTGCACACTCCAACTCTTTTTAACTAAGCCATTATACTAGCAAACAGTCAGTGTACCTAGTGGCATCCTAAACGTGGCTATTGTATTTTTGTCTATTCACACTATTGTAAAGATATTTGCAGCACCGTCTGCCTGCATTGCACACTCCAACTTTTTTTAACTAAGCCATTATACTAGCAAACAGTCAGTGTACCTAGTGGCATCCTAAACGTGGCTATTGTACTTTTGTCTATTCACACTATTGTAAAGATATTTGCAGCATGTCTGCCTGCATTGCACACTCCAACTCTTTTTAACTAAGCCATTATACTAGCAAACAGTCAGTGTACCTAGTGGCATCCTAAACGTGGCTATTGTACTTTTGTCTAGTCACAGTAGTGCAAAGATATTTGCATCACGTCTGCCTGCATTGCACACTCCAATTCTTTTTAACTAAGCCATTATACTAGCAAACAGTCAGTGTACCTAGTGGCATCCTAAACGTGGCTATTGTACTTTTGTCTATTCACACTATTGTAAAGATATTTGCAGCATGTCTGCCTGCATTGCACACTCCAACTCTTTTTAACTAAGCCATTATACTAGCAAACAGTCAGTGTACCTAGTGGCATCCTAAACGTGGCTATTGTACTTTTGTCTAGTCACAGTAGTGCAAAGATATTTGCATCACATCTGCCTGCATTGCACACTCCAACTCTTTTTAACTAAGCCATTATACTAGCAAACAGTCAGTGTACCTAGTGGCATCCTAAACGTGGCTATTGTACTTTTGTCTATTCACACTATTGTAAAGATATTTGCAGCACGTCTGCCTGCATTGCACACTCCAACTTTTTTTAACTAAGCCATTATACTAGCAAACAGTCAGTGTACCTAGTGGCATCCTAAACGTGGCTATTGTACTTTTGTCTATTCACACTATTGTAAAGATATTTGCAGCACGTCTGCCTGCATTGCACACTCCAACTTTTTTTAACTAAGCTATTATACTAGCAAACAGTCAGTGTACCTAGTGGCATCCTAAACGTGGCTATTGTACTTTTGTCTACTCACACTATTGTAAAGATATTTGCAGCATGTCTGCCTGCATTGCACACTCCAACTCTTTTTTAACTAAGCCATTATACTAGCAAACAGTCAGTGTACCTAGTGGCATCCTAAACGTGGCTATTGTACTTTTGTCTAGTCACAGTAGTGCAAATATATTTGCATCACGTCTGCCTGCATTGCACACTCCAACTCTTTTTAACTAAGCCATTATACTAGCAAACAGTCAGTGTACCTAGTGGCATCCTAAACGTGGCTATTGTACTTTTGTCTATTCACACTATTGTAAAGATATGTGCAGCACCTCTGCATGACACCCTCCTGCTCTGTTTTTAATAAGCTATAATGATAGCAAAAAATACTGCCATTTAGTGGCATCATAGAACTGGCTGTTGTATTCCATTAGTGCCCCACTGGTGCCAAGCTATTTCTAGCACCTCTACATGACACCCTCATGCACATTTTGCTACGCTAATGTTATAGCAAACTCATGGAATTCATTGCTGCATTTGATAATTCGGAGGGATAGAAAGTCAGGCTTCCTTTAGCTTTTCCTTCTGTTCATAGACAGCATCTCCAAGAGCAATTTCCCCTCCACGTCTAAGTGTGTAGAGGCAGCTAGTGCGCATGCGTGTGCCGATTTACCCCAGCTGCAGCCTAATTACAGTGTTTCGCCTAGTGAGTATGCTCAGCCTGACTGTGCTATTCCTGACGCTAAGTCTTCATTTCGGGATACAGCGCATGCTCCCACACTAAGTGTGAAAAGCCTCTTTGCACAGGTGCTTGCATTACGTGCCGGGTCTAAGTCCTGTTTTGTGCCTAGACACCATGCTAAAGCTGATAGTCTTTTTTCAGATACTGTATTTCATGCTACTGAGAATGCTCAGGCACTTACTGCATCAGAGACTAGGTCCGGTAATGAACTCTTTGGCCCTGCCCCTGATGTGGGGGGGCACATATAGACCACAGGGCATCAGGTGTCCTCCCAAATGGCTTGCAGAGGGCCACCCCTATGACTTGTCACCGCATTATTGATGGTCAGACGATGACTGGTGAGGTGTTTGGGTCATGGCAGCCATGAGGTCATCATTGAAGTTGCGGTTCCAAATAGGACGCTAGTTATGCCACTCATGACGTGTCACTCTACTTTTGTCTCCAGGAGGTGCATTGTGGTTCACCCTGGTTTGGGGCGGACCCAGGTTATAAAAGGGGCTGGAGCCAACAAGGAGGTGCGCAGTCTTCTATTATGCTCCGAAAGAGCACACCTCCATGTGTTGAACCCATTGCGGCTTTAGGCCAGAGGTAGGCAAGGATAGGGTGTCGATGCAGGCCACCACCACAGTTGGTAACGCAGAACGGTTAAGACCAGCTCCTGTCCTACCAGTCCTGCTTGTGCAGCCCAGTGGCATTAACAGGCCTGCTGCTGCTGATGCGCCTGCTGTCCATAGGTGTGCCCCTACGCACACGGTCAGCGTACTCAATGGCCCCTGTGTTGTTAACAGGGAGTTCCTGGGCTGGGTGGGCATGTGGACCCTGTGACGCTAACAGGGCTCACAGTCTCCAGATCCGAATGGCGTCTAACTCGGTTCAGGCTACTATTAGTTTCATAGCCACACAGCTCTGTATCCTCCACCAAACCTTCCAGTTGCCAACCTCTCCTTTTCCAACTGGGAGCACGGTGGACACTGACTGCTGATGGGGATATATACCTTTCTCTTTCTTTTCTTATTAATTTTTGTTATATAGCGGTAACATAGTATATACCACTTTATCCAAATCTGCCAGTCCCACTGTAACAGATGGTGTTTCTTCAGCAAATGTTACTGTAGCTTAACCACCAAATCCACGGACCAAAACTTTTTTCCCCTTTCCAACACACCTGTTCCCCTTTCCACCAGCATCTGTCCTTTTTCAACTCATTTTGGTATATGACCAAAAGTGCAACTGTGCACGGACACCGTACTCAACGCCATCTCAGCACAGCAGCCAGCCCTCGATCCCTCAGATGTGGACAAGTAAAAGACCATTTCCTCCTATCCATGACAAAGCGTTGAGATTCACTCTGTGCAGCACTGGTGTTTAGTGGAAAAGTAGATCTAAGATTGCGTACCACATTCTGCAGATACTCCTGTATACGTGCGTCCATTTCTATGGCAGGAATTATTTTGCCAAATTTTGTCTTGTACAGGGGATGTAACAGTGTGGCAACCCAGTATTCTGGATTACTTTGAATTCGTACAATCCGAGGGTCATGTTGTAGGTAGTGCAGCAAGAAGCCGCTCATGTGTCTTGTGCATCCAGGAGGACCAAGTCCTTGGTGTGTTGGTGGCAGAGAGGTGAGAATCGTGCCTCCTTCCTCTGCCCTCTCCCCACAACCTCGCACAACCGAAATGTGAGCAAGCTCTCACTCATCTGCTGAGTCTTCCATGCCCATCGCCAGTTCGTCCTCCATTTCTTCATGGGCTCCTGCACCTTCCTCAACACTTTTTGCTGATACTATGCGCCCTTGTTAATCCCTCTCCCTCACCATGACTGCCGCATAGGTGCCGCTGACCATCTGGACCTCGTAGATCTTGTTATCCCTTCCGCATATGACTCCTCCTGTACTTCCTCCCCTTCCTCTTGTCCCAACACCTGACTCCGAATAATAATTACAGTGTGCTCCATCATGTAGATGACCAGAATTGTCACGCTGAGAATGAGATTGCCAGTGCTAAACATCTTCGTCGACATTTCAAAACTGTGTAGCAGGGTGCATAGGTCCTTGATCTGACACCACTCCAGCAGCGTGATCTGCACCACCTCTGGATCAAGTTATCCCAGGCTATATGTCATAACGTATTGCAGCAGGGTTCGGCGGTGCTGCCACAAACGCTGCAACATGTGCAGATTCAAATTCCTGCGTGTGGGCACATCGCATTTCAGGCGTTTAACCACCAGACCTAAAGACTTCTGTAGCGACAAAAGTTGTTGAGCTGCTGTGTGCACACGATGGAAGTGAGCACATAGCGAGCGTGCACGCTGCACAAGGCCATGTAGGCCGTGATGGTGTTTTAAAAATTGCTGGAGAATTAGGTTCAACACGTGAGCCATACAAGGCACGTGTGTCACATTGCCCTGACGATGGCCCGCAGCCAGGTTTGCATCATTGCCGCACACGGCTATTAAGTCACCAACGGAGTCCGCTCCGTCAATTTGTACTCCGGTCGCCAGGTGACAACGTGTTCCTTTCATGAATAGTGCTGATGATGGGAGAGGAGTCGATGCCAGCGGCGCAGGTGGACGCAGGTTATGCTCACCCACTGGGCTACATTACCTTGACAGATGCAGAATCTCTGGCTGAATGTAGCTGGTGGGTATCTCACAGATGAAATACCATCATTCAGCTACAACCAATGGGAAGACACCACACCCTTTTTTATGCACATCCTGTCTGCAGACCACTGCCAGACATAGCTATGAACCTCTGGTTAATTTTACCCCCAGTTCAGTTTTATGATTTTGTGTGCTTGTTACCTGACTACTTTTCCTGCTTGCTGTTTATGTACCTTGTTGGCCGATCCGCATTTCACCTCTGCTTGTTTTCTGATTAAGTCCTGGCCGTCCCATTCTGTTCCTGTTCTTCAATTAATGTTTTGACCCTGCCTGACTACTATTCTCTGGAACTGCAGCCTTCCACAGGTATTAATCACCTTGGGCCCTATGCAATTCCTAATCCCTGTATAGGGGTTAAAGGGTTTCAGGGTTCTAGGGGTCCTGCTTGGTGAGTGGCTTCCCTCTAGCCTATCATTAACAGCCCATCTGAGTGTGTGGATCAAGGATGGCGTTACACCGTGCTCTCTGCAGAAGGCCATGTGGGCCAGGATAGTGCTTTAAAAATTGCTGGACAACCAGGTTCAACACGTGAACCACACAAGGCATGTGTGTCACATTGTCACAGCGAAGGGCCGCACCCATGTTTGCATCATTGTCGCACCCGGCCTTCCCTGGCTGCTGGTTGAGTGGAGACAACCATTGATGAAACTCGGTATCCAGAGCTAACCGTCCACAACTTCTCAGCGGTGTGACTCACATTTCCCATACATTTCAAAGTAAAACTTTGACCGCCTGATGGCATGGAGCTCTGCTGCCAGCATAGTAAGGAGGTGTGTGGTAGTCCTTGTGCGCAGTTACAAGGAAGGGTGGCCTGACCACACAGGGTTTGCGCCAAGGTGGAGGACCCACACGAGGTTGAAGAGGCAGAAGCAGTGTATTAACTTCTACATACAGAAGAAGGATTGAAACAACTCGTGGGGACGGCAAGACTTGTACAGCAGACCCTTCTCCATCTCTCACCATAGTTTGCCAGTGCCCAGTCAGTGACATGTAATGACCCTGTCTATGCTTACTGGTCCAAGTATCTGTGTTGAAATGCACCCTGTCGCACACAGAGTTTCTCAAGGAAGTGGTGATGTTGTGTGTGACATGCTGGTGTAGCGCGGGCATGCTTTTCTTGGAGAAGCAGTGGTGATTGGGCATCTGGTACTGGGGCACAGCGACAGACATAAGGTCTCTAAAATCCTGTGTGTCCACTAGGTGGAAAGGCAGCATTTCGGTAGCCAACAGCTTACAGAGGGATAGAGTCAACCTCTTAGCTTTGTCATGGGTCGCAGGAAGTGGCCTTTTATTTGACCACATCTGAAGGACAGAGATCTGGCTGCTGTGTGTAGACGGTGTTGAGTAGGGTGTCCCTGGAAAAATGCAGGTTTGTAAGAAAAGTGCAGGCGGAGACATGATGTTGCCTTCATCCAACGTTGGTGCTATCGATGTTTGAGAGAGCTGTACACACTCACTTGTTTCCCCTTCCAAACCAACTGACGACCTACCAAGCAAACTGCCTGTTGCGGTTACAGTGGTGGAAGTTGTGGGTGGAAAAACAGGTGTGACAGCTGTCCCCACAGTCCTAGAAGATGACGAGCGCGCGGATGCACTGGAAGGGGCAGGCGGTGGATGGTTCGCTCCGCTAGGCCGCATTGCAGCACGGTGAGCTTCCCACCAGGCCATATGATATTTATTCATGTGACGATTCATGGAAGAAGTTGTCAAACTGCTGAGGTTTTGACCTCTACTAAGAGAACCATGACAAATTTTACAGATCACATAATTTGGGCGATCTTTTTCTATGTCAAAAAAGGACCAGGCTAGGCAAGGCTTAGAGGCCATGCGACCTGTTGATCCACCCCGAATAATGCTCAGAGGCAGAGTGGTGGCTGAGGATGCAGTTGTAGACGTGCTACCAGTGCTCCGACTGTGTCCAGGGAATCATGAATGGATAAGAAAGTCGGGTTTAACACTGCGCTAAAACCATGAAGCCAAACGATGTGATGAATTCTTTGCTATATTTTCTTTATTTAGGCCAAGTCTACGCGTTTCAAAGGCATGTCCGCCTTCTTCATCAGGACAAAGGAAAAAACAGCATGATACCAATTGCTACTTGGGGATACATATATATTGAAAAAGAGGCTCCACACCTACACAGGTGATGTCAGTCAGGGAGTGACTGAACATCACGTGTATGAATAACAGAAAGCAGTGGAGAAAAAAATGGAAGAAACAGAAAAAAGAAAAAAAAAAAAAAAAAAGGAATTGGAAGGGGTTAAAACAGAGGGGTGTACGCATATGTCTGTAAAAAAATTTTTAAAAATAAAAATATGTTATTCATACACGTGATGTTCAGTCACTCCCTGACTGACATCACCTGTGTAGGTGTGGAGCCTCTTTTTCAATATATATGTATCCCCAAGTAGCAATTGGTATCATGCTGTTTTTTCCTTTGTCCTGATGAAGAAGGCGGACATGCCTTTGAAACGCGTAGATTTGGCCTAAATAAAGAAAATATAGCAAAGAATTCATCACATCGTTTGGCTTCATTGTTTTAGCGCAGTGTTAAACCTGACTTTCTTATCCATTCAAGATTCCCTGTTGTATTATCGGGGCTGCTGCTTGACCATTTTCTGCATACATAGGAGTTGTGCCTGTCACAACTTCCATAGGTGAGCACCTGTTTTCATTTTCTAAGCCTGCATTGTTTGCCAGATAAGACCCTATGTGCGCTTTTCTCTCCACAGCATTTTGATTCCGACTGTGTCCAGGAAGGCGCAAGGTAACTTCGTCGTCGGTTGCATCCTTCTCCACCGCCTCTGTTGACCTCCTCGAGTGTCTGACTGTGGGTTGACAGTAGGTGGGATCTAGAACTTCATCATCAATTGTTGTGTTTGCACTCCCCTCCCCCTCAGACCGAGCCTCTTCTTGCCCTGACCGAATATTTAAGTTGTCATCCCAATCGGGTATCTGCGTCTCATCTTCATCAGTATGTTCCTCATTGTCTATAACCACAGGTGTTGGAAAGGCAGCATTTTGGTAGCCAACAGTTTGCAGATGCTGAAAGTCAACCTCCAAGCCATGTCATGCCCTTCTAAAAGCATGTAAAACACAGCGAGGGGACTCCAACCACAGTCTCCCTCGTTGCCACTAATTGGGCCACACACACCCCACTTGACTGACATCAGTTGATGCCCCTTTTCAAAATGAAAAAGATGCTTTGCATGAAGCACTCTCAAAAATACGTGTGCCTTTCCCGTCGCCTGGCTGACCCAGGGGGAGAAACGTCCTCTGAGAGCCATGACTTGTTCATCTTGGTTCTTTTCGGAAACACAGCGAGGGGACTCCAACCACAGTCTCCCTCGTTGCCACTAATTGGGCCACACACACCCCACTTGACTGACATCAGTTGATGCCCCTTTTCAAAATGAAAAAGATGCTTTGCATGAAGCACTCTCAAAAATACGCGTGCCTTTCCCGTCCCCTGGCTGACCCAGGGGAAGAAAAGTCCTCTGAGAGACATGACTTGTTCATCTTGGTTCTTTTAGAAACACAGCGAGGGGACTCCAACCATAGTCTCCCTCGTTTCCACTAAATGGGCCACACACACCCCACTTGACTGGCATCAGTTGACCCAATTTTCAAGATGAAAAAGATGCTTTGCATGAAGCACTCTCAAAAATACGCGTGCCTTTCCCGTCCCCTGGCTGACCCAGGGGAAGAAAAGTCCTCTGAGAGCCATGACTTGTTCATCTTGGTTCTTTTAGAAACACAGCGAGGGGACTCCAACCACAGTCTCCCTCGTTTCCACTAACTGGGCCACACACACCCCACTTGACTGGCATCGGTTGAGCCCCCTTTTGAAAAAGAAAAAGATGCTTTGCATGAAGCACTCTCAAAAATACGCGTGCCTTTCCCGTCCCCTGGCTGACCCAGGGGAAGAAAAGTCCTCTGAGAGCCATGACTTGTTCATCTTGGTTCTTTTAGAAACACAGCGAGGGGACTCCAACCACAGTCTCCCTCGTTTCCACTAACTGGGCCACACACACCCCACTTGACTGGCATCAGTTGAGCCCCCTTTTGAAAAAGAAAAAGATGCTTTGCATGAAGCACTCTCAAAAATACGCGTGCCTTTCCCGTCCCCTGGCTGACCCAGGGGAAGAAAAGTCCTCTGAGAGCCATGACTTGTTCATCTTGGTTCTTTTAGAAACACAGCGAGGGGACTCCAACCACAGTCTCCCTCGTTGCCACTAATTGGGCCACACACACCCCACTTGACTGACATCAGTTGATGCCCCTTTTCAAAATGAAAAAGATGCTTTGCATGAAGCACTCTCAAAAATACGTGTGCCTTTCCCGTCCCCTGGCTGACCCAGGGGGAGAAACGTCCTCTGAGAGCCATGACTTGTTCATCTTGGTTCTTTTCGGAAACACAGCGAGGGGACTCCAACCACAGTCTCCCTCGTTGCCACTAATTGGGCCACACACACCCCACTTGACTGACATCAGTTGATGCCCCTTTTCAAAATGAAAAAGATGCTTTGCATGAAGCACTCTCAAAAATACGCGTGCCTTTCCCGTCCCCTGGCTGACCCAGGGGAAGAAAAGTCCTCTGAGAGCCATGTCCACATTGTCAGTGGACAGACACGTGTGCTTATCTGCCAGCAGACCCCCAGCAGCACTGAAGACAGGTTCCGAGAGAACGCTGGCTGCAGGACACGACAAGATCCCCAAGGCGTACGTGGCGAGCTCAGGCAATTTATCCAGATTGGAAGCCAAAAATGAGCAGGGCTCAAGTTGCACATTAATGGAATCGATCTTTCCTTGCATATACTCATATATCTGTGTGTCCTCCTCTTTTTCCTTGTCCAGCTCTTTTGTTTTCGCATGAGTATATGTCCTTGTCACTTTCCCATGTGTTGTGAGTTGTTTGTCACCTTTTGGACACCTTTGAGGGTGTTTTCTAGGTGTTTTTCTGTGTTTGTGATTGCCTGCCATTGTTTCCTATGCAGTTCAAGTTCGGTTCGTCGAACATTCGACGAGCCGAACTCGAACGGGACCTCCGTTCGGCGAACCGACCTCGAGCCGAACCGGGACCGGTTCGCTCATCTCTACTCATTAGGTGTCTCGGTGAAGTCAGGCTCTGTTCACACAGACAGGCAACCTGATGTCTCCTAGTTTTTCAGCCAGAGCTGGATGTCGGCTGTTTCATGTTCTCTGTTCCTTAGTCCTGTGGGAGTTAACTACTGCTGACCTGGGGAACTCTGCTAGGAGCTCAGGGTGCTAATTACCAATCATAGTCGTCTCCTTCCTATATAAGATTCTGGACCTTGCTAGTCAGCGCCGATAATAGTTTCAGCTTAGCTCCAGCGATTCTGGTCTTTGTGGTGATCCAGTTCATGGTGATCTATAGCTGCTATTTTCAGTGCTGTGGAAGTTCCCCTGTGGTGCGTTTACTTCTTTCCATTTTCTTTATTCCCCAGTACACGTCTAATCTCTCCTATGAGTTTGAGTGCAGTGTGTACGTGTTTTTGTTCTCCCTTGTCCATGTCATTTCTGTGGGGTTTTGTTTCTATATTTCTGGCCAAGGGTGGGGGAGAGGGGGAGTAAGATCAGGGCTCGGACATGAGTCAGGGTCACGCTGGTGGCTCAGACCTGGCTACCATCAAGCCTACTTCTGAGATGAGGGACAGAGCAGGGTCTCAAGATTGAGGGCCATCCTTGTTCTGTCATTTCATATCCCGTGACAGTGGCAGTCCTAGATTTCCCAATGCTCATGTGTGGCAGTCCTAGGTGCCCTTATCCCTGTATGACAATGCCCCTCATACCGGTATTACTCATAAAATATAACATACTGCACTGTCATCCCCTGTCAATCATCACTTTGCTGAAGCGTGTCAAACATGTCACTTTGCTGAATGTGTCAAACATGTCACTTTGTGTAACGCCTGCCTGGATCCACAGACTCAGATGGGCTGTAAAGGGGAGGCTATAGGGAAGCCACTCACCAAGTAGGACCCCCAGAACCCTGAAACCCTTTAACCCCTATACAGGGATTTGGAATTACACAGGACCCTGGAGATCACTACCTGTGGAAGGCTGCAGTCCGATGAGAGTAGTAGTCAGGCAGGGTCAAACCAGGAATTGCGGAACAAGGACAGAATCGGCAGGCAGTGACGTAGTCAGCAAACGTAGCAGAGGTCAGATCCGGGTCGGGCAGCAAGGTACAAAAACAGTAGGTAGAAGGGTAGTCAAAAACACGCAGAAGTCAGCACACAGGAATCACAAAACAGAACAGGACGTAACAGGAGCCAGGAAAATCAGAACTATATCTGGCAGTAATCATGTGACAGGAGGGAAAATAAGAAGGATGTGGTGTCTTTCCATTGGCTGTAGCTGAACGCTGGCAACTTCAGCTGGAAGACACATGCCACCCACAGTCAGCCAGCGGTACTGCAGATCCCAAGCTAACCCAGCCCAGTGGATGATCGGAGCCTGCGCCTACTGGTGCTGCTGGCATCGACTTCTCTCCCATCACCAGCACCATCCACGGCAGGAACACGGCTTCGCCTGGCGATCTGAGCAGAAGTCACTAGAGCAGACTCCGGCGGTGACGTAACACTTTGTTGAACGATTGGGGCTAAAGGCTGGCATCTAGGGGCCGTGCTTGGCTGTACCTGTCTAGTTGCTGCTGGCTACCTACTCATTTGCTGGTTCTCCCCTTGTGATTTGTGTATATTGCGCCTTTGCTGTGACAATTTTTATTTCTTTCAGCCTATAGACTGGTCAGTCATAGATCATTGGGTTATGCGTACTTTGCTTTATATTCATCTGCATATCCTTCAAATTGTACAGTCATGGCCAAAAGTTTTGAGAATGCTACAAATATTAATTTTTACAAAGTCTACTGCTTAAGTTTTTCTAATGGCAATTTGCATATACTCCAGAATGTCATAAAGAGTGATCAGCTTAACAGCAATTACTTGCAAAGTCAATATTGGCTAAGAAAATGAACTTTAACCCCCAAAACACATTTCAATATCATTGCAATCCTGCCTTAAAAGGAGAAGCTAACATTGTTTTAGTGATTGTTCCATTAACACAGGTGTGGGAGTTGATGAGGACAGGGCTGGCGATCAATCAGTCATGATTAAGTAAGAATGACACCACTGGACACTTTAAAAGGAGGCTGGTGCTTGGTATCATTGTTTCTCTTCAGTTAACCATGGTTATCTCTAAAGAAACACGTGCAGCCATCATTGCTCTGCACAAAAATGGCCTAACAGGGAAGAGTATCGCAGCTACAAAGATTGCACCTCAGTCAACAATCTATCGCATCATCAAGAACTTCAATGAGAGAGCTTCCATTGTTGCCAAAAAGGCTCCAGGGCGCCCAAGAAGGACCAGCAAACGCTAGGACCGTATCTTAAAACTGTTTCAGCTGCGGGATCGGACTACCAGCAGTGCCGAGCTAGCTCAGCAATGGCAGCAGGCTGGTGTGAGTGCTTCTGCACGCACTGTGAGGCGGAGACTCTTTGAGCAAGGCCTGGTTTCAAGGAGGGCAGCAAAGAAGCCACTTCTCTCCAGAAAAAAACATCAGGGACTGACTGATATTCTGCAAAAGGTACAGGGAGTGGACTGTTGAGGACTGGGGTAAAGTCATTTTCTCAGATGAATCCCCTTTTCGATTGTTTGGGACATCTGGAAAACAGCTTATTAGGAGAAGAAGAGGTGAGCGATACCACCAGTCTTGTCTCATGCCAACTGTTAAGCATCCTGAAAAGATTCATGTGTGGGGTTGCTTCTCAGCCAAGGGAATCGGCTCACTCACAGTCTTGCCTAAAAACACAGCCATGAATAAAGAATGGTACCAGAATCTCCTCCAAGAGCAACTTCTCCCAACTGTCCAAGAGCAGTTTGGCGCCCAACAATGCCTTTTCCAGCATGATGGAGCACCTTGCCATAAAGCAAAGGTGATCACTAAATGGCTCATGGAACAAAACAGAGATTTTGGGTCCATGGCCTGGAAACTCCCCAGATCTTAATCCCATTGAGAACTTGTGGGCAATCATCAAGAGATGGGTGGACAAACAAAAACCAACAAATTCTGGCAAAATGCAAGCATTGCTTATGCAAGAATGGACAGCTATCAGTCAGGATTTGGTCCAGAAGTTGATTGAGAGCATGCCAGGGAGAATTGCAGAGGTCCTGAAGAAGAAGGGTCAACACTGCAAATATTGACTTGCTGCATTAACTCATTCTAACTGTCAATATAACTTTTTGGTACTCATAATATGATTGCAATTATATTTCTGTATGTGATGTAAACATCAGACAAACACAATTAAAAACCAGAGGGCAACAGATCATGTGAAAATATAATTTTGGTGTCATTCTCAAAACCTTTGGCCATGACTGTACAGTTTCCAGATAGCCCACTTTCTGTTTATGGGTAAGACATCCCAGAAAATGACCTCTTATGGTTTCTAGAAAGTGAATATAGTGTATGTCCAAATGTCTTATGGGTGGACCAGGATAGATTCTAGGATCCGAGGTTCTACTTCCAGAGAAGTGACTATGCAAGTAGTCACTCTCCATCAAAGAGGTATTGCAGTGACAAATATTTATGGCTGATCCATGGGATTCACAGGTTTTTTTTATCCCATAATCCCCATTGTGAAGTATGGTGACAGGTGACTTCCTTAGGCCGGTTTCACATTTGCGTCGTTTTGATGGAAACGGATTCCAGAACACATGCAGCACAGTTCACTTATTTATAGTGGAAGTGTGACGCCCTGGACTAGCCAGGTAGTCACAAATAGTGCCCCAAACCAAACCAGTCCCACACAGGTAACACCAGCCAAACACATAAACCCTAGTCACCTCCCTCAGACCTTGATGGACACACCAGGGGGGCAGGGCCAGGTGGTTGGCCACGCCCACCGAGGAGTTCAGGGGGCCTGAGGCAGGAAGCAGTAAGTCAAGTTCGGTGAGTCAAGACAGTCAGTAGAGTTGAGGAGTGAAGGAGAGTGCAGCAGGCCTGTGGTGACAGGTCTGCAGCGGGAACTGACAGGTGCCAGGGTCGTAGCTAGGAGGCATACGGTGGCCTTAGACTGCAGGACCCGGGAAGACGGCCAGGTGGAGCCGTGGTGGACCGGGACAGGGTAGTGGCCCGTCGGTACCGACTCGGGAAACCGACTGGAAACCGGAGCACATAGGTGGCTACTCAGACCCTGAAATGAGGTCCAGAAGCCACTGGACTGAGTTAATTTACTGATTGAGGTCTGTGAAAGAAAAAGTTCTCGTAGACCTCGAGAGCTAAGAAGACGTTGTAGACAATCCGTTCCAAGCAAAGACTGAAGTTTATTCCGAGATAGCAACAGAGCGGATAAGACAGGTTAGTGGCAGGATGACACACGCAGGTGTCTTGCAGAACAGCAGAATTAGCAACAGATGAAGAAGAAGTGTCCCCCGATAGGCATGTGGGGGCTTTTATACATGTTAGACAAAGGAAAGCTCATACTGCAGAGAAAGGCGTACACATTAGAAAACAAAGAATATAATGATACATCATGACATTATTTACAAGCATTGCGGTAGAAACTTATCAGATCCCTATGGGCCTCCATGGTACTTTTAATTAATTCAGTAATGCTGTCATGGCTAACATCTCTGATCCCTGAAGGCGCCTCTACTTTACATAACTCTTCAAACACTGACAACTCTATTGACAACTTTGTTTCTTTATCAATTCAATATACCTACTGTTTATGACTACACATCACCATCTATCAACTGACGCAATTGTATTCTTCTATTCGATTTAACCTTTTTAGACTTTTTCTTATACTTGCTAATAACACTGATGTCATCTCTATCTCCTCTCTGGGGGAGAACTCTAGCCAATGCATCTCATTAGCTGCAAAGTTAGTTTGCTCAAGTCTGCCCAAGATGGCTGTTAGGTACAACATGGCTGCTCAGCATATTATGGCTGACTATTCTCTAACAGTCTGGACTATAGGTCCTTTCCCACCCAAGTCCCGACTGAAGACAACAGCCCACCGAGGGGGATAGAAAGCCACCACACCGGCAGAGAGATCCCACGGGCCAGCGTCTGCGGGCAAACGGGCTTTCCCGACACACATACCGTCGGGGAGCGGACTCCCGTCGCTGAAGCGAAGGCAGTCTACATACACTCTACACGGTGCAGGAGAAAGGCAAAGACCACCGAACCGGGTGGGGGACCAGACGCAGCCGACTGCGGGCACCGACCACCATCAACTTTGTTTACCAGAGACTTTTGTGTGTCAATAACAGTGAGTACCACAGTGCCCTCCAGTCGCGCATCGCCCTGCACCGCCCTACTTCTCCCCAACGGGTCCTGGGGCCATCATCCCTGCCCACGGATGGGTTAACATCTTGCTGCATCACCATCTCCCCCGGGTGCCCTGTAACTGCAGCGGTGGTGTCTACACCTTCACCACATCCCGTGGGTGGCGTCACGAGCTTAAACACGGCTCCGGCCGTACACCTACCTACGTAGCCCCAGCATCCTTTCAGAGCGAAGTGACCCCGGGTCCGGAGGCGCTTGAGCCACCCACCTATGAGCACGGATCCGAGCAGCTCTGCTGCAGCCGAGCGCGGGGCGGTACAGAAGCACGACACCATGTGGACACATGCGGTTGTGTATGAAGCACACAACCGCATGGTGTCGCACTTCCACTGTAAATAAATGAACTGTACTGCATGTGTGCTGGATTCCGTTTTCGTCAAAACGACGCAAATGTGAAACTGGCCTTAGACAGGAGAAGAGAAGGATGTCAGCTTTCTCCTTTGTAATTTATTACTATCACAGTACAGTGAAAGAAGCTGGTGTATCTGGATCTACCTAAATGAATGTCTTCTAAATAGCCCTTTAAGTTTAGAGTCACACTATTGTATGCTCGTGCGAAGATTGCATCAAAATGCTCGGACTGACTGGTGGCTCTCCTGACTTGAGCGTGACAGCATCATGTATTTCTGTGCAGCTGACATGTGTCGCGGGTGGAGGAGGGAACGCTGCGCTCACCCACTGCTGGGGTCCGGCTGCTGCTGCTCGATGGTGGCTCGAGCGGTGGGCCGGATCCCGGGGACTCGAGCGGCGCTCCTCGCCCGTGAGTGAAAGGGGGGTGGTTGTTTGGATTTAGGGAAATTGTCCGTGACGCCACCCACAGTTGTGGTGAGGTTGTGACACCACCGCTGCTCTGGACGGGGATCCCGGGAGCGATGACAGGGAGCAGCTTGGATGTTGTTTCTCCCCTCCGTGGGTAGGGGGGTTGGTTGTCCCGGGGCCCGGTGAGGGTTAGGGATGGCAGGCGGGTTACGGGGCCTGGTGAGGTGCAGGGTCGCGGGGGCAGCGCTGTGCCGCACGGCACGGTGGTACTCACTCAGCCAGTAATTCACACGAAGTCTCTGGCCAAACAAACGGCTGGATGGACGGGTCCCACAGGCGGCTGCGGTTGTTCTCCTCCGGTAGGTTGATGGTGACTGCCTTTCCCTGCACCTGTGTTGTGTTACGGTTCCAATTGCTTCCCAGCTTGGATGGATGCTGAAGGAGCCCCTTTTGCCCGCAGGCTTTGGCCCTGGGAACTGTAGCCTTGGCGGTGACTGTGTTTCCCTTCACGGTGTGAGCTGTTGCCTTCAATCGGGTCTTGACTGCTGGGAAACCCCGGAGGTTCCCTTCGCCAACGGATTTGACCAGTTTTACGGCGACTCCTAGCCTGGTCAGGGTCCGTAAGCCCTGCCGGATGGTGCTGGCTTTTCTTTGCTCTCCGATCCGGTACCGTCGGGCCACCGCCCGTCCACAGTCCGTACGGTTCGCTCCAATCAGCCTCTCCTGCAGATGGTCACCACCGTCTGCCAACCTTGCTGTATGTGCCCGGGCCACACACCTGGACACGGTCAGTCTCCTCTCTTCCACTTCACTTCCAAAACTAATCTGACTCCTTTTCCCGCCTCCAGGACTGTGAACTCCTCGGTGGGGGGACCAACCGCCTGGCCCACCCCCTGGTGTGGACATCAGCCCCTGGAGGAAGGCAACAAGGATTTGTTTTTGACTTCGGTGTGCCTAACCGGGGTGTGGGGTGTGTTGGTGTAGTTCTGTGACGACCTGGCTTGTCCAGGGCGCCACACATGCACTGGTCAGGAGAGCCACAGGCCAGTTTAGGCAGTGCGCTGCGATTCCTGTCCGAGTCATATGGCCATGTGACTTTAGCTTAATGTTGATAGTAGATTAAGAAACAATGGTCCAGTATTACATTATTGTCCCAGCGCTCCACACCATGACGGGGAAGGGGGGGGCGTGTAATAATTGATGAGAGAATTACAAGTTTTTCTGAAGCTTTTAATACTGATGACCTACATCAGGGGTGGTAATCCTTTCTTCTGCCAATGGTAATTTGGAAATTTTCACCATTATTCAAGGCTCACAGAAAATTTTCAACTTGAAAATAACCTTGCTATATTTGGTAAAACAATCACTTTAGGCTATGTGTGCACATGAGTGCGTTCTGCACCGCAGCGTTTAAGTCACTGCATGTGCGTTTCAGAATGCAGCTAAAAAGCTGCATTCTGAAAGTTTGAATACTGCAGAATTCATGCAGAATTCGTGCGTTCTGGATGCTGCCTCTCCCATAGAAAGAGTGGAGAAAGCATCCAGAACGTACAAAAGAAGTGACATGTTGCTTTTTACAACACAGCGTTTTGGCAGCATGCAAAATGCTGCGTTATAAAACGCAACGTGCGGATGGAATTTGCACAATAGATTGTGCTGAGGACGCAGGACGCATGTTTTTATGCTGCGGTGAAGAACGCAGCGTAAAAGCATGATAACACACAACGTGCGCACATACCCTAACTCACACTTACAGTGGTGGCTGGGGCTACTTCTCTTTGGTGCGGCTGTGATGTTGGATTGTATTGATTATGTTGCTTCTCACAACTGCTTATCCAGGTTTGCGATGGTCTGCAGTCAATTCTTTGACAATAAGTTTTGCAAACCATATACATCACATAGGAGACGCTGCAACTGCTGTGTATACATCACAGAGGAGGCACTCGGACTGCTGTCAATACATCACAGAAGAGACGCTATGACTGCTGTCTATACATCACAAAGGACAATCTGGGACTGCTGTTAATACTTCACAGAGGAGACGCTGATACTGCTGTATATGCATCACATAGGAGACACTAGTACTGCTGTACATGCATCACATAGGAGACGCTGAAACTGCTGTACATGTATCGCATAGGAGCTGCTGAGATTGCTGTACATGCATTGCATAGGATATGCTGAGACTGCTGTACATGCATCGCAGAGGAGACACTGAGACCACTGTACATGCATTGCATAGGAGACGCTGGTACTTCTGTATGTACATCACATAGCAGTCGCTGGGATTGCAGTACATACATCACAGGAGGGGCTGTTGGGCACAGACATCACTGGGGAGCGCTGAAGGGCATACACATCATTGCGGACACTGGAGCATGAACTGCACAGCAGAGGCTGGAACAAGTACATGGCTGGGGGGCATAGGCATCAATCTAGGGGCTGGAGCATATACATCACTGGGGAGGCTGGGGGCCTAGACATTACTTGGGAGTGCTGGGAGGCATAGACATTACTGGGGGGCATAGACAGCACTGGGGGATGCTGGGGCAGCCGCTCCTCTCTTCATCTGTGATACGGGAGCAAAGTACGCCCACAAAGTATATCCTCACTCTTGCACCTTTTCAGCCTGAGGTCATACAGTGGGTACGGAAAGTATTCAGACCCCTTTACATTTTTCACTCATTGTTTGATTGCCACCATTTGGTAAATTCAAAAAAGTTCACTTTTTTCTCATTAATCTGCACTCTGCACCCCTTGACAGAAAAAGGGGTTCCAGTTCCGTCAGGTTGGATGGTGAATGTTGGTGGACAGCCATTTCAGGTCTCTCCAGAAATGCTCAAGTGGGTGTAGGTCAGGGCTCTGGCTGGGCCAGTCAAGAATGATCACAGAATTGTTCTGAAGTCACACCTTTGTTATTTTAGCTGTGTGATTAGGGTCATTGTCTTGTTATATGGTGAACCTTCTACCAAGTCTGAAGTCCAGAGCACTCTAGAAGAGGTTTTCTTCCAGGATATCTCTGTACTTAGGCGCATTCATCTTTCCTTCAATTGCAACCAGTCGTCCTGTTCGTGCAGCTGAAAAATATCCCCATAGCATGATGCTGCCACCACCATGTTTCACTATTGGGATTATATTTCTACAGGTGATGAGCAGTGCTTGGTTTTCTCCACACATACCGCTTAGAAATATCACCAAAAGGTTTTATCTTAGTCTCATCAGACCAGAGACTCTTATTTCTCATAGTCTGGGACTCCTTCATGTGCTTTTTTGCAAACTCTATGCGTGCTTTCATATGTCTTGCACTGATGAAAAGCTTCCGTCGGGCCACTGTGCCATAAAATCCTGACTAGTGGAGGACTGCAGTGTGTAACTTTCTCCCATCTCCCTAGTGCATCTCTGGACCTCAGCCACAGTGATCTTGGGATTCTTCTTTACCCCTCTTACCAAGGTTCTTCTCCCACAATTTCTCAGTTTGGCTGGACGGCCAGGTCTAGGAAGAGTTCTGGTGGTCCCAAACTTCTTCCATTTAAGGATTATGGAGGCCACTGTGCTCTTATGAACCTTGAGTACTGCAGAAATTCTTTTGTAACCTTGGCCAGATCTGTGCCTTGCCACAATTCTGTCTCTGAGTTCCTTGGGCAGCTCCTTTGACCTCATGATTCTCATTTGGTCTGACATGCACTGTGAGCTGTGAGGTCTTAGATAGACAGGTGTGTGCCTTTCCAAATTAAGTCCTATCAATTTAATTAAACACAGCTGGACTCCAATGAAGGAGTAGAACTATCTCAAGGAAGATCACAAGGAAATGGACAGCATGTGACTTAAATACGAGTGTCTGAGCAAAGGTTCTGTATACTTATGACCATATAATTTTTCAGATTTTCTTGTTTAATAAATTTGCAAAAATGTCTACATTTCTGTTTTTATCTGACAAGATGGGTGCAGAGTGTACATTAATGAGAAAAAATGAACTTATTTGAATGTACCAAATGGCTCCATGAAACAAAGAATGAAAAATTTAAAGGGGTCTGAATACTTTCCGTACCCACTGTAATTCTCTAATGCATGTGCACGTGGCGTTCAGCAGTGAACACGGCGTTCAGCAGTGAACTCTGCGTACACATGTTTGCTGTGCAAGTGGGGGTTTAAATGGTCAGCAGCCGGCAAACTGCAGCTGCCAGCCTGAGCATTGCGGTCCGCAGGAATCTGTCTATAGTCCACAGAAAGCAATCATGCTGTCCGCGAGCCCGAGGTTACTCACCAATAAAGATAAAGTTGCCAGTAATCAGCACTACCACCAATCAAGTGAACGGAGACAAGCTACAGTAGTACTCTGGGCCATATCACTGTGTGGATATATGTGGCCTTCAGTTAGCTGATCAGCTGGGATATTGGTAACCGGACCCCCACCAACCGGATATTTATCACTAATCCTAACGATAGGTCTGCAGTATCACAGTCCCGTGATACCCCTTTAAATACAATGGAAATCTTCAGTGTTGAACAGAGTTTTAATTTATGAAATTGCAGTTTTTTTTATTCTTAGTGGCAAGGTCAGGTCTGCTGAATACATTGATGAAGTTCTGGCTTTAAGCTGGAAGTAATCAAAAATCTACCGTGGAATAATGTTCACTGGATGGAAAAAAATGAAATAGGAGCCACAGTACAGCCATATACTTAGGTCCAGAAATATTTGGACAGTGACACAAGTTTTGGCATTTTAGCTCTTTACTAAAACATTTTAAAGAAACATTTATATAATAAATATGGACTTAAACTACAGATGATTCAGGTTTTATTTGCAGGTATCTACATCCTAATTACAATAAAGGTTTAGGAATTACAGCTCTTTAATATTTAGCTGCCTCTTTTTCAAGGTACCAAAAGTAATTGGACAGTTGTCTAAAACGCTATTTAATGGGCTGTATGGGCTTTTCCCTCATTAATCCATAATAAATTAAGCAGGTAAAAGGTCTGGAGCTAATTCTAGATGTGGCATTTGCATTTGGAAGCTGTTGCTGTGAACCCATAACATGCTATTGTAATGCGGGATGATGGCACCGAGACCCTGCATGCTAACAAGTGCAGTGTGTTGGTCGCACTTGGCGCTAGCCGTCGCACTGCCGCACACTCTTAAGGACGGTTAATATCCTTCACCCACCTGCCGGTCATGGCGAGGGGTAACTTTAATAGAGCTATTCCCAGGGAGCAAACAGCGCGGTGGCTGGCGATTGGGGACACAGCAGCAGATGGCACAATCACATCAAGAAAATAACTAAATGGGAAACAAAACAAAACCTAAGACTGATACTCCAGCAGTAACAAAAAGGAGCTGAACCCAGGTGTAAACAAAGATAAAGCTGAACCCAACAGCAGGAGATGCAAGAGGAAAACCTCAGAGAACCATCGCAAATGAAATCAGCCAAACCACCCCACACAACTGAATTAAGCAGCACCTAAGGAAGGCAGATTGCCAGTTTAAATCTGCTTCTAGAACTCATGTAACTCGCTGAGGCAACGCCCATTCCCTATCTTCTGTCCATAGAAAATTGGAAGGATAGGAGGAGAGTGGAATGAAGGGACCTTCTACCATCTGACTGTGTCAGAGGATACAGTGTCCTGTATCTGCTGGCAACAGCTCACTCCAGGGGACCTGGCGTCCCAGGGACCCTAATTAATGCCATTGCTGGAAACAGTGTTCCGCCTCCCAGTAACCCCCAGGTTACAACGTGCTTGGTGTGAGCAGGCACCCATGTAAGCTCTGCTGTCCGAAGGTAACACCCAGCCCCTCGTGGCCACCAAAGGGTGATGGGTGACCCGTTGGGAAGCCAGAGCACACATAGGAACGTGACGATGCCGCTTAGGTGCAGAACCACCAGACCAGACAGCTATCCAAGGAGTCCTCAATGTAAGAGAAACAGACCATCATTAGCTGAAAACATAGGTGTATCTGCGTGAACTGGTGATTTTTCTGCGCAGACGTGACATTTGGGGCTGGGGCTGATGGTGAAGGTCGAAATTGGGATGGTGTCGCTCACCATAGGCAAAGCGGGGTTACCCCGGGGAGGATGATGGAGGACGAACGGGGGGGGTGGTAGTCCCCGTTGGCGCCGCAGCGCTAGGCAACGGCAAAGGAGAGGCAGAGACATGGGCTGCGGTTCCAGGTCTTTTACTCACAAGTAGTTCAAGCACTGCCCCAGGGTACTGGTCTCTGCCACAATGGGCTCCTGCCAATCAGGAATCCGTGGATGGTTGAGTCCGGTGTGTGTCAGCCTATGGGTACTTCTTCCTTTGATGCGCTAAATATCAGATCCCCGTGGCATGAAGCACTTGGGGATCCCGGTGTCAGTAAAGTGTCCTGTCCTGTATGTTGATAGCGCAGATCCGATGTGGGGCTGTTCGAAGACCTCAGCCTCAGATCCTATATGCTATTTGGCTCCAGGAATGGTGGGACAGGTCTGGTGACTGTTCTAGCCTGTTACCGTTACCCGTACAGAGTTGGTAGACAACGGGAGGTATGCCTGCGCTAGGGTTCTGTACTCCGACAGTGACGGTCCTGTAGAAGCAGCTGCCTAACTCTCCCAAGCAACCGTGTTGAAAAACGCCTTGGCCCACAGAGCTGCCTCGCGGCCCGTTCATTCTGCTCTGTGTCTGTAGCTGTTCTCCCCTTTTTTTGTAGTTGTGTTGTGTGTTCCAAGCTATTTCTCCCAGCCGCTGCCACCGGCTGGTTCACTACTCTCACCAGGTCAACCTGCTCTACCCACTGTGTGCTCCTGACTCCCCCTGGTGATTGCCTCTCCCTGACCCTGAGTCCCAATTCCAGTGGATCGTGGAGCCCCTGGTGCAGTGGCGTTCTGTAAACCCAACCGCTGTAGTGACCCCTTTCTGTTACCCGACCCTGGCCCGGTCACCATTAGGGAGGGCAACCCACTGTAACTGTATGTGGACCTTGGTGGAACCAGTACCGACCTTCGTTAAACCCGGTATAAGTACCACACCTTAATGGAGGTGCAGTACCCTGTGGCACTTGAAGCCCCAGGGGCGCCACATTAGGATGCCCATCGGACTGGACAAGGGAATTTACATACATGGCGGGATATTTTATAAAAGCTACTTGTGGTCCCAATCTACACAATTAAGCTCTTCCCTTAATTTGTTGATATCAGCTTTCCAAAAATTCCAAGTATTACAATTTCCCCTTTGAAATGTTCTATTGAATATTACTTTGAAGCTTACCATATTATGATCACTGCTGCCCAAGTGCTCCCAGACCTGTAGATCTGAAATTTTATCTGGTCTGTTTGACAGGACCAAATCCAGTAATTTATCTCCCCTGGTCAGTTCATCTACCAACTGAGAGAGGTAATTATCTTGAATTGTAGATAAGAACTTGCAGCTTTTAGTACAATCAGAAGATTCTATGTCCCACTAAATGTCTGGGAAGTTGAAATCCTGCATAATAAGGACCCACTTATTATTATTTGCTGCCCTCTTAATTTGTTGCAGCATCAGCTATGTTGGGAGACTTATAGCAAACTCCAATTAACAGCTTTCCATTATTGCCCTCCCCATGTATATACATTTACTCATATGGACTCAACATTGTCGCAGCTCCCCCCAATGTTGTCATTGAGCAAAGGTCCTAAGTTAGATTTAATAAATATACACACCCTTCCACCTTTTTTGTCTTCCCTGTCCTTTCTAAATGTAGTGTAAGCTTCTATGTTTGTCACACAGTCATGGCTTTTGTCCAGCCAGGTTTCCGTAATGTCCATCACATCATAATGCATCGCTGACATAAGAGTCTCCAACTCGACTAATTTTGTATCATGGGGTGTCATGGAATAACCGGGGACCGGGGCTCCTTAACTGGCTCTGAGGCTTGGGGGACCCTAGCTGTCCCTGACTCTAGAGATACGTCTAATTTTGATGATGTCTAGACCGCCTTCCTTGCCTTGATCCTGTAAAGCACTGATCTAATACATCCTCTACCTTACCCTAGGAAGGGCCGGCAGAGGAGTGGAAGAACCCACAGATAAGGACAAACAGGGAAAACCAAAATTCGATCACCTAGCACGGTCACACAGAGGTATTAGTAAGTGATAAGGTGAAAATAAGAGCAGGGAGGAAACAATGAGTCAAGGAGAGACTCACAACAACTTCACAACAACTCCACGCACAAAGCAATACAATTGCAGGACTGGGATATAATAGCACACAGACCGGTGTAGCTAAAGCTATAGTCGTGATGGGAAGACAGGCTCCTCCATCTTAAAAAGGCAGGGAGTGACTGTGATAGGTCTCTCACAACATGTGATCCAAATAGCAACCAGCTGGCTAGCAGAAATTAACTCCTGATCACTAATGAGAACACAACTGCTTGACAAACCGAGTCTGTCTTTGTAACTCAGAAGCACCAAAGGAGGTATAGTAAGGACTGTCATTCCTTCATTTGCCAGCAAACATTTAATACTATTCACAAATTTCTGACTCCTTGCCTCCCTACTTTCCTTTCATGCTCGAGCTCCCCATAAACCTTCCTTGACCCTTTCTGTCTCACTCTGTCTACTCCATATATCCCGTTTTTCAAAAATACACTCCCTCTCCTCAGACCCTACTTTAAAAGCTCCTCCATCCGTCTGACCATTTTTCCCCCAATACAGCTGCACCCTCTCCATTGAGGTGCAGCCTCTCCCTACCATAGAGTCTGTAGCTGACTGAGAAGTCAGCCCATTTCTCCATAAACCCAAACTCTTTCTTCCTGCACCAATTTCTAAGTCATGTATTTATCTCCCTAACCTTTTGCTCTCTATCTAGTGACGCTCGTGTCACCGCTAGTGTTTCTCAAAACAGCACCTTGAAGGTCCTGGACTGCAGCGTTCCTTCTAGGTCCCTGTAATCATTTGTAAGGACCTTCCACCTCCCTCTAACTTTCTCATTGGTACCAATGTGCACCACGACCACTGGGTTTCCCCCAGCCCCACCCAGCAATCTGTCTTTCTAATCTGCAATATGCTGAACCCGAGCACCAGGCAGACAACACACTGTTTGGCATTCATGGTCTCGGTGACAGATGAGCCCCATCTGTCTGCCCAATTATAGAGTCCACGACCACCAATATCTGTCTGACCGTTCCTGCTCTCATATTTTACCTCCCTCCTACAGAAGTCATTTTTCTGGTTGCTAGGAGCCATGTCAATCCTATTATCAACCAAACAGGCATATTTTCTAGGTTGTGCCAGATCAGGACTAGGCTCCCTGACACTTTTTCCCCCTAGCCCTTCTTCTAACTGTTACCCAGCTACCTACCTCTGGGTCCTGAACTTCCCCACCTCCATCCTCCTCCATAATAATGGCCCCAGCAAGAGCATACTCAGTGAGCTCTAAACTCCTCTCCCGTAGTCATAGAATCTCCTCAGTAACAGCTGTCATCTCCTATCTCAGTAATGGGAAAGTCTTCACTGAATACAGATTTTACCTCAGAATTGAGAATTTTAATAATAATTGATCAATTTTGGCAGAGAAAGAAGCAAATTTGTCTGATAATATATATTACACAGTTGCTCATTTTCATGTGTACTATCGATTTATAAAATAAAAAAATAAAAAGACGGTCACGCTTTAAAGAGAGCCTCATTTGTTTTCCGTGAAAGAAAGCAAAATCTAATTGCATTTAACATGTAACAGCTAAGTCCTGTTTAATTTCTACTTAAGACTCTTGATGTGGCATCATATTTTCCACACAAACAAATGTGACATTTCTTCTTAGCTGCTATTTGCCCAGACATTTCTTGGAATCACCATGATAGGATGCAAGCTGTAGAACAAATATTTTTTAGATCCAGGATTTAGTTTCTAAATTGTAATCTGTTGTATTTGGCAGTACACACTTTGATGTATTTGGCTCTTTTCCTTTTACTTGTTAGCTTGACTATTTGTAAGCCGAATAAACTTATAAAACAGTGTTTCCCCGAAAATAAGATCTACCCCGAAAATAAGGCCTAGCAAGAGTTTTCAGCAAGGCTTAAATATAAGCCCTACCCCGAAAATAAGCCCTCGTCGCGGTTCAATAATGAAGTGTCCATGCAGCTAAAAAAAAGTTAAAGATTACTGCA
The DNA here is from genome assembly GCF_048569485.1 of Anomaloglossus baeobatrachus. Taxonomy (NCBI): domain Eukaryota; kingdom Metazoa; phylum Chordata; class Amphibia; order Anura; family Aromobatidae; genus Anomaloglossus; species Anomaloglossus baeobatrachus. Next base: position 86,318,151 of record NC_134356.1, on the reverse strand, counting down.
GGACACTTCATTATAGAAAGCAGACACCTCCAAAGAGAGAAGAAAGAAGACAGAAGACCCCGCAATCATACTCACCAGATGCCGACCGGGAGCAGTGGAACGCATCAAGGACCTGCGGCGGAACACACACCCACACACATCAAATCACACACACGCATGAGATCGCACACACACACAATCACACATCAGATTGCACACACACACTCACCACATTCAGCGATGTCGATTGCTTCTGGGCAGCATAAGGACCTGGGACGCTCTATGGTGGAGTGCCAGGACCTGTGGGTGGAACGCATCACAGAGACAAGAGATCAGAGAGTCCCCTGCTAGCTGGAAGGAAGTGGTATCACTGGATGTGGTGAGTGTGTGCGCACGCATTTGAATGTGCGATCACTATGAGTGTGTATATCAGTGTGTGTGTGTGTATGAGTGTGTGTATGCGATCTGATGTGTGAGTGGCGGCCAGAAGATGGGGAGGACGGCGTGGAGCATACCTGCTAGGAGCGCCCACCAAAGATCGCAGGAAGACCTGGGAGCCATGCAGATTCCTGGGATCTGGTAAGTATGATGATCCTGGGAAGAGGGATCTGCATTTTTTTTGGGGGGTAAATTTTCCCCCCAACCATGTTTCCCCGAGAATAAGCCCTCCCCCGAAAATAAGACTTAGCGCTTTTTTGGGGTAAAAAAAAATATAAGACAGTGTCTTATTTTCGGGCAAACAGGGTGATAAGTATTCTCTAAGGGTGGCTTTACGCGCTGCGACATCGCAAGCCGATGCTAGCGATGGCGAGCGTGATAGCACCCGCCCCTATCGTTATGGCGATATGTGAAGATCGCTGCCGTAGTGAACATTATCACTACGGCAGCGTCACATGTACTTACCTGCTCGGCAACGTCACTGTGACCTCCTTTCTAAGGGGGCGGTTCACAAGGCGTCACAGCGACATCACTAAGCGGCCGCCCAATCAAAGCGGAGGGGCGGAGATGAGCGGGACGAACATCCCGCCCACCTTCTTCCTTCCTCATTGCTGGAGTGTGGCAGGTAAGGAGAGGTTCCTTGTTCCTGCGGCGTCACACGTAACAATGTGTGCTGCCGCAGGGACGAGGATCAACTTCGCGCAAGCGACAGCAGCGATAATTGGGAGAGGACCCCCATGTCAACGAGGAGCGATTTTGGACGTTTTTGCAACGATCCAAAATTGCTCCTAGGAGTCACACACAACGAGATCGCTACAGCGGCTGGATGTGTGTCACAAAATCCGTGACCACAACGAGATCGCTGTAGCTATCTCGTAGCGTGTAAAGTCCGCTTAAGACCAAAATCTGTGACGTGTTTAGTGGCTTACAGTAAATTTGATTGTGAACACATTTGAAATTAAAAGGGTTTTCTAAAACCTCAAATCTCAAATCAATAAACAGTACCTGTTAAAATTCAGGCCCTGCTAATACTGTGTTTTTTTTGCAGTGCGTCTATGAATTTGCTAAGTGTTCCATTTAAAACCTCCCAAAAATGGAAAGATAGACTACAACAGATTTCATATGGACTCCAATATGTTTTTTTCCCCGGGGTTTGATTTCAATCCTCAAAGTACTTGCCGAGTTATAGGGCTTAGGACACTTTGTAATGTATCTGAATTTGCAAAAGTTACTGATTCATTGATCTTGCCACATTTTCATATAATTTCATCACTGAAGTTGCCCTGTACTTCTTACACAGTCATACTGTATTTCTCTTATAGCATCACCTGTGGCTAAATATACAGTCCTGGTCGAAAGTTTTGGCACCCTTGAAATTGTCTCAGAAAATTAAGTATTTATCTCAGAAAATTATTGCAATAGATATGTTTTGTTTTACACATGTTTATTTCCTTTGTGTGTAGTGGAATAACAAAAAATGAGAAGAAAATGCAAACTGGTCATAATTTCAAGCAAAAATCCTAAAATCAGTTTGAATTTTTTTTGGCACCTTTTTAAAATTGTGGGTAAACAATTTACTTTAAGCATGTGATGCTCAGTCAAACTCATCTGTGGTAAGTAACAAGTATGGGTAATATGAATATCACACCTGAAACCATATAAAAAGGGGAGAAGTTGACTCAATCTTTGCATTGTGTGTCTGTGTGTGCCAACTAAGTATGGAGATCAGAAAGAGGAAAAGAGAACTGTCTGAGGACTTGACAACCAAAATTGTTGAAAAATATCAACAATCAGGATAGCAGAGAAAAATTGATGTAAGGTTGAAACGCAGTTAATCCGGATGGTGGATAAGCAGCCCCAATCAAGTTCCAAATAAATTCAAGATGTCATGCAGGCTCAGGGTGCATCACTGTCAGTGCGAACTATCCTTCAACATTTCAATTAAATGAAACGCTATGACCCAGGAAGACCCCACTTCTGACACAGAAACATTTAAAACTTGTTTGCAGTTTGCCAATATGTACATGAGTAAGAAAAAACCTGCTGAGAAAGCGTCTTGTTGACAGATGAGACCAAGATAGAGCTTTTTGGTAAATCACATCATTGTACTGTTTACCGAAAATGGAATGAGGCCTTCAAAGAAAAGACCACAGTATCTACAATCAAATATGGTGAAGGTTCAAAGATGTTTAGGGTTGTTTTGCTGCCTTTAGCACTTGTACCTTGACTGTGTTCAAGGTATCATAAAATCTGAATATTACCAAAGGATTTTGGGTTGAATGAAATGCCCAGTATTAGAAACAATGAGTTTGGATCTTAGGCCAGTTTCACACATCCTTCTTTTTGCCGGTTTTGCGGATCCGGCGCGCTCCCGTACAGTGAATACAGTACAATGACAGCGCAACAAGCGCCAGTCATGTGCTGTCATGTGACCGGCGCATGTGACCCGGAAGTTACAGCGCCGTCATTGTACTGTATTCACTGTACGGGAGCGCGCCGGATCCGCGAAACCGGCAAAAAGAAGGATGTGTGAAACTGACCTAAATCCCATTCAACATTTGTGGAGAGATTTTAAAATTGCTGTTGGGAGAAGCCACCCTTCAAATATGAGAGATCTGGAGCAGTTTGCAAAAGAAGAGTGATCTAGAATTCCAATTGAGATGTAAAAGAAGCTTCTTGATGGCTATAGGAAGTGATTAATTGCAGTTATTTATTCCAAAGGGTATGCAACCAAATATTTAGTTGAAGGTGAAAACCGCACCAAAGCGGCATCAAAAATGTTTTTGTTCATATTTTTGCCAAGAGATGCAGATTTGATGCTGAAATATATACACCATATTCCTCCACCAAGTCTGAATCTCCTAGCAAAAAATTGCATCACTACCGCATCAAAACTGCATCCTGTTTTGATGCATTTTTTTTTTACCAGAAGATGCAGATTTGGTGCAGGAATATGGTGTTTAAATTTCAGTACCAAATCTGTATCTCTTGGCACAAAAACATGGTTTTGTGCCAGAATATGCAGGTTTGTGAACTTAGTGAGCTCAGCTGAGGTAACTGAGTTTAATGAGGTTACGTGCGGTCAGTATACCTGTGGTCACAGGTGGAGTACTGTGGGAACCTTCAGCAGTGACCGCAAATAAACTGAGTGACATCACAGCTCATCGCTGCGGCTCAGTCAGTCTCTGCCTGAAGCCACAGCGTGCGGACATGTTCTGTACCCACCCGCTGTGACTTCAGTATGTATGTAGGAGAGTCAGAAACGTCGTGGGACCTCGTGTTGATTATGTCAGAACTGGGTGTTTGGGGTTAATAAAGGGGTGAAAGAGGGTGTCTTTTTGTATTTTATTTGATATAAAGGATTTTTTCAGTGTATGTGTTTATTTCTTTTCACTTACAGATTAGTAATAGGGGTTCTCATAGATGCCTTCCATTACTAAGCTAGGGCTTAGTGGCAGCCATGAGCTGTCATTAGCCCCTTATTACCCTGATTGCCACTTCACCAAGGTAATGGGGATGAGCCGGGTAATGTGCCAAAATTGTCACATCTACTTGATCCGACAATTCTGGGTGGCTGCAGGCTGGTATTTTTAGGCTGAGGTGGCCAATAACCATGGGCCTCTCCACCCTGAGAATGCCAGCCCCCAGATGCTTTATCATGGCTGGGTATCAAAATTGGGGGGAGGGAAATATTTATTTAAATAATTAAATTAAAAAAGCCACATTGGGTCCCTCTCATTTTGATACACAGCCAAGATAAGCACACAGCTAGGGGCTGCAATCTGTAGCCATATGCTTTGTCATTGCTGGGTATCATCATATACACTATGCCAATTTTTTTTATTTATTTATTTTTACACCATGATATGGACACACACAGCATGTGTGATTGGAAGCTGTCAGACACCCTGTCACACAGGGTGGGGGCGCAGTCTGATGGCAACTAATCACAAATGCTGGGACTGCCTGTGGGTGGGGGAAGCAGTGCATATGCATGAGGTTAATGAGCGGCCCAGGAAAGAGTGTAAAGCTGCGCGGAGACTGGTAAGTATAACAAGCCTGCTCTAATCCCCCTAGCACTTTTAACCACCATTTTAAAGAGCATGATTCTGGTCCCCATAGACTTATATGGGTAGCGGCATCCAGCCAGAGAACTAATCTGGGTTTTTTTTATACCTTGTTGGACCTACTGAGTCCGAATATCTGTGGGTTCGCCCATCACTACACACAGAGCCATTTTTTCGAGTTGCCACACAGAGCCTTTTTTCAAAGGGGCCACATAAAGCCTTTTTCAGAGGACCCCACAGAGCCTTTTTTCAGAGTACCCCAACAGATCCTATTTCAAGACTACCTCCACAGAGCCTGGCACAGAGTGGCCACACAAAGCCTTTTTTCAGAGTACCCCCACGGAGTCTTTTGTCAGAGTACCCCAACAGAGCCTTTTTCAGAGTACCTCCACAGAGCTTCTTTTTAGAGTATCTCCACGGAGCCTTTTACAGAGTACTCAACAGAGCCTTTTTTCAGAAACTCCCATTGAGCATATTTTTAAGTGTACCGACTAGAGTTGATCGGACGGCCAATAATCCGGTACCGGCAGATCAATGCACAGATTTAAAAAAGAGTCCGATCCGCTCCGGAATCCAGTGCCCATATAAGTCAATGGGGACCGGAATTCGGAGGTTAAAAACATTTGTGGAGAGGCCAGGGGTCTAGGAGCGAGCGCGGCATACTCACCGAGGCGCTGTCATGGCGGCACACTCCTTCCGGGTCACGTTGTTACCTTCCGGAGTCGACAATTCAATATTCATTGTTTTCCCCGCCCACCGGCTCGTGTTGGTTGCAGCTAGACCCCCACCGTGAGTGGCAGCGTGTCAGCTAACTGCAACCAATCACAGGCGCCAGGACGGCCGGTGGGCGGGGAAAGCAGTGCACTGTCGGTCAGTTCACGGTTGTAAAAATAAACACTCGGCAGCACAGTTATAGAGCGCAGCTGCAGCCCCAGCTATCGCGCTGTATCTGTGCTGTGTATACAGTGCCCAGAGTCACACGTGCGAGGCTACCGGGTGCTGCCATGGCAGACTCCTGTGAGCCCCTCGCATCTGTGATTCCGGAGAAAGTAAAAAAAAAAACAAAACGTCATGCGGTTCCCCCTATTTTCATCCCCAGCCAAGATAACGCCGGCTGGGGGCTGGTATATCCTCAGCCCGCAGCCGCCCGGTATTGCTGCATCTATTAGATGTGACCATACCGGTGTGTGCTACTGGCTCTTCCTGTAGGCGTGATGCAGTGCCAGTCGGTGTAATAGCAGGGGTTAATAACAGCGCACAGCTGCTACTAAACCCTAGCTTTGTGTGATGGCACAGGCGTCTATCAGATACCTGCATCACTCAAAACCTGTAAGTGAGAGTAATTAAACACAGACACAGAGAACAATCCTTTATTTGGAATAAAATACAAACACCCCCTCCTTCACCACTTTATTAAGCCCAAACACTCTGCAGCTCCGACGTAATCCACAGGAGGTCCCACGCCGCTTCAGCTCTGCTACATCTGAATATCACAGAGAGCGGCATGACCGACCGCTTTCTGTGAGCTCCAGAGAATTAATGAGTTGCGCATTGAGCGGTGATGTCACTCAGGTCATTTGCGGTCACAGCTGGAGATTACAACAGTCCTTCATCTGTGAACGCAGGTAACCTGATCTCAGGTAGAGGTCACTGAGTTCACAGACCTACATCTCCTAGCAGAAAAATCACAGTTTTTTTGGCCAAGAGATGCAGATTTTGTGTTGAAATTTTTATACCATATTCCTGCATCCAATCTACACCTCCTGGCAAAAAAACTCGGTGTTTTGATGCAATTTTTGCCGCGGTTATTTTTACGCAATTTTTGCCGCGTTTTTTGCCAGGAGGTGCACATTTGGTGCTGAAATCGTCTGCACCAGCTTTCAGCACCAAATTTCCACCTGTGGCAGAATTTTTTTTTTTTTTTTTTTTTTTTATTTTGGGAGCCAAGGGATGCAAATTTGATGCTGAGATTTTTACACCATATTCCTGCATCCAATCTACACCTCTGGCAAAAAAACATGGTGTATTGACGCAATTTTTTTTGCCGCGGTTTTTGCTGTGGTTATTTTTCCGCAATTTTTGCCATGTTTTTTTGCCAGGAGGTGCACATTTGGTGCTGAAATCATCTGCACCAGCTTTCAGCTCCAAATTTCCACCTGTGGCAGAATTTTTTTTTGGGGAAAGGGATGCAAATTTGATGCTGAGATTTTTACACCATATTCCTGCATCCAATCTACACCTCCTGGCAAAAAAACCGTGGTGTTTTGCCGCAATTTTTTTTTCGCGGTTTTTTCCGCGTTTTTTTGCCAGGAGGTGCATATTTGGTGCTGAAATCGTCTGCATCAGCTTTCAGCACCAAATTTCCACCTGTGGCAGATTTTTTTAAATTTTTTTTATATTTATCACCCGGCACAGTCTGCTGCTGTCTCAACATGAGCATGCATGTACCTAGAACAGTGATGGCGAACCTATGGCACGCGTAGTCATTTTAAGTGGCACGCGGCCGCCGGCCGCGGCCACATAGAAATTAAGCATCCTTTAAATAGCATGGCAAGCCGTTCCGATTTTTTATCGGATCGGATGCCATGCAGGAGGTCTGTGCCGGAGGTCTGTAGGCCCAAACAACAGAGCTTCAGCGCAGAGCGTCTAGGCCTGGGACTTCCGGTAGGCCCGAACTTCCAGCTGGCGCAGCAGGGAGCAGCGCAATGCCACCCAAACAACAGAGCTCCGGCGCAGAGCGTCTAGGCCTGGGACTTCCGGTAGGCCCGAACTTCCGGCTGGCGCAGCAGCAAGCAGCGCAATGCCGCGGGGGACGCACTTCTGAGGCCTGAGGTGATCGCCGTCTGGAGGCCCTGTGATTGCTGTCTGCAGGCCCTGTGATTACTACAGCAACCATCATCCAGTGAACTGTGGGGTGTCATTGGCCATTACTGAGATAAGTGACTGGGAGGCTGGAAGAGGCCTGTGCTATGGGTGCCGTTTCCCGCCATTAATTTACATAAGGAACGCCATCTTGCAGCATAGTACAGACTCCATTTCACCACCATTACTGTTGTGCATCCTTATTAACCCCTATTTCTGCTTATTAACTCTGCCCTTTCCTAAAAGTCAGTTACATGTGCCATCATATGGTCAGTTAGATTAGTTAACCCCTAATTGCCTGCAGGGCTAACTATAAATCTTCTCTCACTGCCCCTCTCATGGAGAAGCCACAAAATAAAAAAACAAAGTTAAGTAAAGGGAGTGGTAGTAGCAGTTGCCGACTCTTTCAAGAGACATGGACTGAGATGTATGGCATTATAGAAAAAAATGGCAGATCATTTTGCGTTCTATGTAGTGAAACGGTAGTAAGCAGAACGTGGAATATAAATAGACATTTTGAAACTAATCATTCCCAGCTCTTGAAAAAAGTGAGGATGAAAGGAAGGAATACATTTCCAGGCAGCTACATCTTCATAAGAGCCAATCTAATTCCATCCTTAAATTTGTAAAAAGCTCTACAAATTTAACATCTGCAAATCTGAGCATTGCTCACTCCATAGCTCAGCATGGAAAAGCACTCAGTGAGGGAGAATTTATTAAAGAAACTCTCTTAAGATGTGCACCAGTTCTATCTCATGATATGCAGAATAAAGATGCAATTATTAAGACGATATCTGAGTTACCACTCAGTAGAAATATCATAAAAGACCGAATAATGAGACTGAACACAAACGTACAACATCAATTAAAGAGAGACATAAGTAATTATAAATATTTTTCGATCTCTCTTGATGAAACTACTGATGTCACATCACATGCTCAGTTGGCCATTATTGGTCGATATTCTGATGGTCTCACAATGAGAGAAGAGTTGATAAAGTTAGTATCAGTGCCAACAAGTACATCAGGAAGTAAAATATGTAAGGTTGTTATGCAAACATTCTGTGACCTAAGCATTGATATCTCTAAAGTTGTGTTAGGGTACCTTCACACTTTAGCGATGCAGCAGCTATCCGACCAGCGATCTGACCTGGTCAGGATCGCTGCTGCATCGCTACATGGTCGCTGGTGAGCTGTCAAACAGGCAGATCTCACCAGTGACCAGCCCCTAGCCAGCAGTGACGTGCAAGCGACGCTGCGCTTGCACGGAGCCGGTGTCTGGAAGCTGCGGACACTGGTAACTAAGGTAAATATCGGGTATGGTTACCCGATGTTTACCTTAGTTACCAGCTCACACCACTTAACTTAGCGTGTGCAGGGAGCAGGAGCCGGCACTGGCAGCATGAGAGCTGCGGAGGCTGGTAAAGAAGGTAAATATCGGGTAACCACCTTGGTTACCCAATGTTTACCTTGGTTACAGCTTACCGCAGGCTGTCAGACGCCGGCTCCTGCTCCCTGCACATTCAGGATTGTTGCTCTCTTGCTGTCACACACAGCGATGTGTGCTTATCAGCGGGAGGTCAACAATAAAAAAACGAACCAGGGCTGTGTGTAACGAGCAGCGATCTCACAGCAGGGGCCAGATCGCTGCTCAGTGTCACACACAGCGAGATCGCTAATGAGGTCACAAAAAACCTGACTCAGCAGCGATCTCAGTAGCGATCTCACTGTGTGTGAAGTACCCCTTAGTGACGACAGATGGGGCACCAAACATGGTGGGGAAAAAAGTCGGATTTGTTAAATTGTTTACGGAAGGTATTGGACATCCGATTGTGCCTTTTCATTGTATTATCCATCAGGAGGCTTTATGTGCCAAAGCAGGATTCACTGACTTAAACGACTTAATGTTAGTTGTTATAAAAATAGTTAATTTAATAGCTGCTCGCCCCCTTCACAAGCGAGAATTTTCTGCACTTTTACTGGAGGTTGATTCCACCTACAGTGGACTGCTGATATACAATAATGTAAGATGGCTGAGCCGAGGCAAAGTTCTTGAGCGCTTTGCGGAGTGCTTTGAAGAAATTAAGGTATTTCTTGAGGATAAGGATCTGGGAAACTTTCCTCAGCTCTATGATTCTAAGTGGGTCAACAACCTGATGTTTTTTACTGATCTCAATGTTCATATTAATGAACTGAACTTAAAGCTACAAGGTTTTGGCAAAAGTATTGACGTTATGTTTGGATACATAAAAGCTTTTGAAAGTAAACTTAAAATTTTCAAGCGAGATGTAGAAACTAAAACTTATAAGTATTTTCCTCGAGTAACAAAGTATTTTGAAAAGGCCAGTGCAGCTGTACAAAATGAAATGGAACCCTTGCATATAAAGTACCAGCATGTTTTAGACTCGTTACTTGACCAGTTCAGTGATAGATTTAATCAATTTAGAAGCCTAGAACAGACCATGAAAATAATTAAGTATCCTGATGTAGTAGTCTACAGTAGTTTGGAATTAAATGGTTTCCAGTGGATACAAATTGATGATTTGGAGATGCAACTTGCAGAATTTCAGGACAGCATCTGGGCTCAGGTGTTTGTTGACTTAAGGTCAAAGCTTGAGAATCTAGAAAGGTGCCGCTTGGAGAATCAAGAGGAGTGCCACTATGAACAGGAACTTTGGAGTGCCTGGAATAGGTTATCAGACACTTTTAGCACCCTGAAAAATATAGCAATGGCTTTACTCATTATTTTTCCCTCTACCTACTTTTATGAGACCTTATTCTCAGCATTAAATAATATCAAAACCAACAAAAGAAACAGATTGACAGATGAACGTAGTAGCGCTTGCTTGGGCTTGAAGTGTACAAAATACCAACCTTCAATTGAACATTTAGCCAATGAAATTCAGCAACAAAAAAGTCACTAAAAATCAGTGATGGCGAACCTGTGGCAGTCCAGCTGTTGCAAAACTACAATTCCCATCATGCCTGGCCATTCAAAGCAAAAGCTTTGGCTGTGAAGACATGATGGGAATTGTAGTTTTGCAACAGCTGGAGTGCCACAGGTTCGCCATCACTGGAAGAATTCCCCCTCCCCCTCACTTATCTTAGTTCACGGCACCCCACACAAGTTAAATAATAGCAAGACCAACAAAAGAAACCAACTGACAGATGAACAAAGAAGTCACTAAGCAGGTAAGTTAAATAATTATACATATTTGTTATTTAAAGTATACATGTCGCAAAATTATGTTTTTTTTCTCAAGGTGACACACCACCCAAGTTATGTTCGTTTTTTTGGTGAATTTTGACACACCAAGCTCAAAGGATCGCCCATCACTGACCTAGAAACACATGCACGCTCCTGTCAGAAGTGTGCCGCTGTGCTGGTGATGCGCTGTCAGATTTGTGCGTGTCTGACATCACCCGGCACAGCCTGCTGCTGTCTGAACATGAGCGTGCATGTACCTAGAAACGATCCAGCACAAATTCCTTGTTGATAAAAAGTTTTTCTTATTCTTTATTGAAGTTTTAAAAGCAAAAACAAAAGGAGACCGAAGATGGGAAACATACATTAAAGCATGGGTGCTCTTAACGCGTTTCGGACTTTAAATAAAAACAAACTAAGTCCTTAATCATAAGTTTGTTTTTATTTAAAGTCCGAAACGCGTTAAGAGCACCCATGCTTTAATGTATGTTTCCCATCTTCGGTCTCCTTTTGTTTTTGCTTTTAAAACTTCAATAAAGAATAAGAAAACTTTTTATCAACAAGGAATTTGTGCTGGATCCTTCCTCTCCATTTTGCTGTTGCTTATCCCATGCTGGCGTGGACCTACCAGCGGACCCTTGCACCCTAAGGATTTGAGCAGTTTGGCTAGCAGGTGAGCTGAATCTTTTTCTCCCTTCCATGTACCTAGAAACACATGCACGCTCCTGTCAGAAGTTTGCAGCTGTTCTGCGATGTCAGACTCGCGGGAGTTCCTCACAAGTGTTACTGCGGTGTAGAAAAATAACGCTTGCTTTTTTTCTTTTTTTTTAATACATAATTAAAAAAAAAAGACATGTGATCCCCCCAGTTTTCATCCCCAGCCATGATAATGCCGGCTGAGGGCTGGTATATCCTCAGCACACAGCTGCCCGGTATTGCCGCATCTATTAGATGTGACCATACCTGTGTGCGATACCGGCTCTTCCCGGAGGCGTGATGTGGTGCCAGTCGGGGTAATAGCAGGATTAGCAGCGGCACACGGCTGCTGCTAAACCCTAGCTTTGTGTGATGGCACAGGCGTCTATCAGATACCTGCATCACACAAACCTGTAAATGACAGTAAATAAACACAGACACAGAGAACAATCCTTTATTTGAAATAAAGTACAAAACACACCCTGCATCACCACTTTATTATCCCCCAACACCCTGCAGGTCCGGTGTAATCCACACAATGTCCCACGCCAACACATCCAGCTCTGCTACATCTCAGAGCGAGCAGCTATAGAGAAGACTGCCCGCTCTGAGTGCAGCCTATTACGGAGCCGCGATAAGTGATGACCGCGGCTGAGACTGTCACAGGCTGGGGGGCGCGTCAGCCTGCAACCAATCACAGCTGAGAGGACGGCCGGTGGGTGGGGAAAACACGGAAAGCTGTTTGATTGCGTGCACAGCACAGGAAGTCAAAGCGCGCCCCGGAAGCAGTATGTTGCCATGACACCAAGTCTCGGTAAGTATGAAACGCTCATTTATTTATTGTTTTTTCATTTTTATTAATTGCCGATTCCAGATCGTGCACCCGCAATCCCACGTCCGGGTCCGCCCCCGGAGATAGCGCTGAAACCGCGCGGATCCTGACGTTTACAGTCCGCTCAACACTAGTACCGACACAAATCCCTTTTTTCAAAGTATCCATATGGAGCCTTTTTTCAGAGTACCCCCACAGAGCCTTTTTTAAGCCTACCCCCTGAGAGCCTGGTGCAGAATGGCCATAAAGAGCCTGTTTGATGAGTACCCAGAGAGAGGAGTAAAAAGATTAACATTCTCCCTCACTCAAGTAGCATCCTGTCCCTACACTAGTCAGAGAACAATGGCAGTGCCACCCGTGATCCGGCAATCATACAGGCCAGGTCATGTAGTGCGCTCTCCAATCACAGCCATGTCAATACTTGGCATGTTTATGATGGCTGCGGACAAACAATAAACTTTGTTCAGCATCCAAACTGGACCATAGACATCCGTGAGAAGTTCATGTTAGGATTTGAGCAGCGAACACCTAATGTCCAGTATGAACCCTGAGCTTTGTAGTTCGGGTTTGCTCATCCCTAGTGTTGGTCTTTGAGTAGAGATTTATTTTCAGTAACAACCCGGTCATTTACTGAAAAAACTTTATAACTCCAGCGGACAAATTTGAGGATGCAGATATATATTAAAAAATTTTTTTGCATTTGCAAATCTTTATTTTGAAAAACTTCCATAAAATTGGAGCCACACTTCTGGGCGGTGAAGGAAAAAGATTAGGAGTGGTAGCCTGCTTGGACTACGCGTTTTGGCGTACAAGCGGCTTCTACATGTAGAAGACCATGTAGAAGGCGCTTGTACGCCGAAACGCGTAGTCCAAGCAGGCTACCACTCCTAATCTTTTTCCTTCACCGCCCAGAAGTGTGGCTCCAATTTTATGGAAGTTTTTCAAAATAAAGATTTGCAAATGCAAAAAATGTTTTAAATATATATCTGCATCCTCAAATTTGTCCGCTGGAGTTATAAAGTTTTTTCATTTGGATTTCCCGTGGCTGGATCCTGCTCTGGTTTTCCGTGCGGACTATCTTCTGGATTGATACTGGAATCCACACACAGGAGTGTACGGGTAAGCTGGCTTTGAAAACTATTTAGTTTTTTGGTCATTTACTGAGGTTCCTCTGTACCCACAATTTATACTTGTAATCAGGGTTGCCTGATCGGGGGCCCCTCAGATGTTTTGCATCTCCCCTGAGCTGAACCCCTAGCTATGCCTCTGTCTTGTAATGTATTACAGAAAATATTGCCCTTGATGAGGACAGGTAGATGTTTTTAAATTTTAATTTTTTTCTTTAATCCAAACCTTTATGTTTCCTTTGGCACTCTGGCCTTCATTCATCATTGCCTTTACGCCTATTTTTTATCCAGTTTTGTGTTCTTTTGCACTTATTTTGTTGCACCCAATCCCTTATTCTTTTTACGCCTCTTTTAAATCTATTTTATACGTGTTTGCCTGTATTTTTTTCCTCTTTAGCAGTGGAGTCTAGCGATTGCAGACGGTTTCAGCTGATTCATCAATTGCGCATTTTTAAAAAGTCACAATATTCTAACTGGAGTCATTTTCTGCACTTAAAGCAAAAAAAGTATTTAATTGACTTTTCAAAAAATGTATACGGGATGGAGAAAAAGCGCATTTTTTAATTTTCACCAAATTCATGAGCCGCGTGCCGTGTTGATAAATTTGCCAAAATAAATGTCAGCAAATACCACAAGACAAATAGAAAAGTGACTTAAAAAATGATGAATCGAGCCTATGTGTTTATGATACAGATAACAGGGTAATGATCAGACAAGGTAAATTTTATTCAATAGCATTTGAACTTATTAGCTTGTTAATGTTTCCGAGTATTATATTACTGAGCTAAGCCTTATTTATTTTTGAGATTACTAGTCAATGAGTCATGTAGTCATGTACAGTCATGGCGAAAAGTTTTGAGAATGACACCAAAATTCTATTTTCACATGATCTGTTGCCCTCTGGTTTTTAATTGTGTTTGTCTGATGTTTACATCACATACAGAAATATAATTGCAATCATATTATGAGTACCAAAAGGTTATATTGACAGAATGAGTTAATGCAGCAAGTCAATATTTTTCAGTGTTGACCCTTCTTCTTCAGGACCTCTGCAATTCTCCCTGGCATGCTCTCAATCAACTTCTGGACCAAATCCTGACTGATAGCTGTCCATTCTTGCATAAGCAATGCTTGCATTTTGCCAGAATTTGTTGGTTTTTGTTTGTCCACCTGTCTCTTGATGATTGCCCACAAGTTCTCAATGGGATTAAGATCTGGGGAGTTTCCAGGCCATGGACCCAAAATCTCTGTTTTGTTCCATGAGCCATTTAGTGATCACCTTTGCTTCATGGCAAGGTGCTCCATCATGCTGGAAAAGGCATTGTTGGGCGCCAAACTGCTCTTGGACAGTCGGGAGAAGTTGCTCTTGGAGGACATTCTGGTACCATTCTTCATTCATGGCTGTGTTTTTAGGCAAGACTGTGAGTGAGCCGATTCCCTTGGCTGAGAAGCAACTGTGGTGCCCTGGACAAGCCAGGACATCACAGGTACTGCAACAACACACCCCAGACCCCGTTTAGGCACATCAGCCGTACACACAAATCCTTGTTGCCTCCCTCCAGGGGCTGATGTCCACACCAGGAGGGGTGGAGCCAGGCAGTTGGCCCCACCCACTGAGGAGTTCACAGTCCTGGAGGCGGGAAAAGGAAGTAGTTCGGTTAGGGAGAGTGAAGTGAGAGGAGTGAAGTGGTAAAGGAGCATCTGACTGACGGTGTCCGGGTACATGGCCCGGGCACTTACAGCAAGGTTGGCAGACGGTGGTGACCGTCTGCAGGAGAGGCCGATTGACGCACAACCGTAAGGACCGGGGTCGGGCGGTGGCCCGCCGGTACCGGACCGGGGAGCGAAGAAAAGCCAGCACCATTCGGCAGGGCCTACGGACCCCGACCAGGCTTGGAGTCGCCGTTAAACCGGTCAAATCCGTCAGCAATGGGAACCTCCGGGGTTTCCCAGCAGTAAAGACCCGACTGAAGGCAACCGTCCAAACTGTGAGGGAGATAAAGCTACCGCCAGAGCTAGAGCTCCCAGGGCCAGAGCCTGCGGGCAAAGAGAGGGCTCCCTTAGCCAACATACCGCTGGGGAGCGGGCTATCAGTGGGAAGCCATTGGGGCCGAGAACATAACACCGGTGCAGGAAGTGACAGTCACCGCCAACCTACCGGGAGTGACAACCGCAGCCGTCTGTGGGACTCGTCCATCCAGCCGTTTGTTTTACCAGAGGCTCCGTGTGTGTTACTGGCTGAGTAAGTACCACTGTGCCGTCTGGCACTGCGCTGCCCCGCGACTCTGAACCCGGCCAGGCCCTGCAACCCACCTTCCAACCTCCATCACCGGGCCCCGGGACCACCAAACCCCCCTACCCACGGAGGGGAGAAAACATCTCAGCTGCTCCCTGTCATCGCTCCCGGGATCCCCGTACAGAGCAGCGGTGGTGTCCCAACCTCACCACAAACCGTGGATGGCGTCACGGACAATATCCCCAAACCAAACCACCCCTTTCACTCGCAGGCAAGGAGCGCCGCTCGAGTCCCCGGATCCGGCCCACCGCTCGAGCCACCGAGCAGCCAGCAGCAGCCGGACCCGAGTTGCGAGCGCGGTCGAGCAGCGCACCCCCCGCCCGCGACACAACCCCACACATGAATCGTTTCAGGATGCTTAACAGTTGGCATGAGACAAGACTGGTGGTAGCGCTCACCTCTTCTAGTCCTAATAAGCTGTTTTCCAGATGTCCCAAACAATCGAAAAGGGGATTCATCTGAGAAAATGACTTTACCCCAGTCCTCAGCAGTCCACTCCCTGTACCTTTTGCAGAATATCAGTCAGTCCTTGATGTTTTTTCTGGAGAGAAGTGGCTTCTTTGCTGCCCTCCTTGAAACCAGGCCTTGCTCAAAGAGTCTCCGCCGCACAGTGCGTGCAGAAGCACTCACACCAGCCTGCTGCCATTGCTGAGCTAGCTCGGCACTGCTGGTAGTTCCATCCCGCAGCTGACACAGTTTTAAGATACGGTCCTAGCGTTTGCTGGTCCTTCTTGGGCGCCCTGGAGCCTTTTTGGCAACAATGGAAGCTCTCTCCTTGAAGTTCTTGATGATGCGATAGATTGTTGACTGAGGTGCAATCTTTGTAGCTGCGATACTCTTCCCTGTTAGGCCATTTTTGTGCAGAGCAATGATGGCTGCACGTCTTTCTTTAGAGATAACCATGGTTAACTGAAGAGAAACAATGATACCAAGCACCAGCCTCCTTTTAAAGTGTCCAGTGGTGTCATTCTTACTTAATCATGACTGATTGATCGCCAGCCCTGTCCTCATCAACACCCACACCTGTGTTAATGGAACAATCACTAAAACAATGTTAGCTGCTCCTTTTAAGGCAGGAATGCAATGATGTTGAAATGTGTTTTGGGGGTTAAAGTTCATTTTCTTAGCCAATATTGACTTTGCAAGTAATTGCTGTTAAGCTGATCACTCTTTATGACATTCTGGAGTATATGCAAATTGCCATTAGAAAAACGTAAGCAGTAGACTTTGTAAAAATTAATATTTGTAGCATTCTCAAAACTTTTGGCCATGGCTGTACAGTATATTGCATATCATATATCAGAACACAAATATAGTGAAAAGGTTTTTTTGACAGCACAATATATGTCAAAACTTGTATAGATCTGATATAAGATCCGTGACCCAACTGGAAGCCGAAGACTCATAGGACTTACAAAATGGTTGAGCTTCTTCAGCTTTCAATAGCCTCGGTGCAGTAGTTCTCAGGTCTGCTATCCATTTACCATTTGTCTCTCAGTCAAGAGATCCCTCCTCTGACCAAACATTTATATTTCTTTATTCTTTTTAGAAATATGCTCAAATGTATAATGAGATACACACACACACACACACACACACACACACACACACACACACACACACACACACACCAATCTCTGTATATTTGTACATTATGCTTGTTCTTTATCCATATACAGCCTAAAACTTCATGAAAACCCCTATTTAACATGCTGTATGATCTGTGTATTTTCTGTATGTTTCAGATGACTAATACCAGTATATATGTTTTATTTTACTCACTTATATGCCACCAGTTATCCACACCATTGTGCAGACATCATCATCATCACTGACCCAGTTGGGCAATATAAATCTCCTATTAGCATGTCTTTGGAGAATGGGAGGAAACCAGAAAAACATACAAACTTCTTACAGATGTTGTTCTTGGTGGGATTTAAACCCAGGAAACCCAAACACAATTACCAATATATTCCATTTACAGCTGTCTGTATATCTAATATATAAAGCTGAGTGTATGTGCGTATGTCCGCTAAAGGAATCCGCACATCCTATTTACAATAGTTTTGCACAGACATAGACTATGTTTTGAGGAAAAAATTTAACCCTGCACTTTACAGTTATTCGCCAAAAACCTGTTTACATTAAAGTCAATGGAGCTGGGAGCTACAGGTCAATAAGAGGGGCTGTGATAAGTTGCTATAGGCAACGAAGGACATTCTTAGTATAAGAAGCTTATGTGTGAGGTAATATGATTTCAGTGGAGAAAGAGACAGACAGTGACACACAGAGACACAGAAACACAGAGACATACACACAGAGATGCAGACGCCCAGAGACACACACACACACACACACACACAGACATACAAAGACAGACAGAGACACACAGAGATAAAGACACACATAGACACAGATATAGAGACACACAGAGACAGAGACACAGAGATAAACACACAGAGAGACACAGACACAAACTGAGACAGAGACACACAGAGACAAACAGAGACACACAGAGACAGACACACACATAGACACACAGAGACAGAGAC
This sequence comes from Anomaloglossus baeobatrachus, assembly GCF_048569485.1. Classification (NCBI taxonomy): domain Eukaryota; kingdom Metazoa; phylum Chordata; class Amphibia; order Anura; family Aromobatidae; genus Anomaloglossus; species Anomaloglossus baeobatrachus. The sequence goes on along the minus strand of NC_134356.1, from coordinate 86,300,097 downwards.
ACACAGAGACTGACACACAGAGACAAACACACAGACACACAGAGACAGAGTCACACAAAGACAGACACACACACACAGACAGAGACACACAGACAAACAGAGACAGACAAAGACACACAGAGACAGACACACACAGAGACAAGGACACACAGACACAGAGAGACAGATACAGAGACAGATACAGAGACAGATACAGAGACAGAGACAAACAGAGACACAGAGATAAACACACACAGAAAGACACAGAGACAGACACACTGTTACAGAAACACACAGGGACAAAGACAGACACACACAGACGAACAGAGAGACACACAGACAGATACACAGAGACAGACAGACACACAGAGACAGAGACACACAGACTGACACACAGAGACACACAGAGACAGAAACACACAGAGACACACAGAAACAGAGTCACACAAATACATAGACAGAGACACACAGACAAACACAGAGACAGACAAACAAAGACACATAGAGACAGACACACACAGAGACAGAGACACACAGAGACAGAGACACACAGAGACAGACACATAGAGACACACACAAATAGTCACACACACACACACGGACACAAAAAAAGACAGACAGAGACAGAGAAACCGAGACAGAGAAACACAGAGACAGTCACACAGACAGTCACACACAAAGACAGAGAGACGCACAGAGACACAGAAACTGACACAGATTGACACACATAGAAACAGACACAGACAGATAAACACAGAGACAGACACAGACACACACAGAGACACACAGACAGACACAGAGACAAAGACACACACAGACAGACACACACAGACAGACAGAAACACAGGGACAGACAGAAACACAGAGACAGAGTTCCACAGAGACAGTCACACAGTCACACAGAGACAGAGAGACACACAGACACAAAGACACACAGAGACAGACACACAGAGACAGAGACACACATAGACAGATACAAACAGACAGATACACACAGAGACAGATATACAGAGACAGAGACACACAGAGACAGACACACATAGACACACAGAGACAGACAGACAGAGACACAAACATAGACAGAGACACACAGACAGAAACATAAAGAGACAGACACAGAAACAGACACAGAGATACACAGAAACAGAGACACACAGAGACAGACACATAGACAAGCACACACAGACACACAGAGACAGACAAGCAGAGAAACACAGAGACAGACACACAGACATACAGAGACAGACACACAGACATACAGACAGACACACAGAGATGTACAAAGACAGACAAGTAGACACACAGACAGAGACACACAGAAACAGACACACACAGAGACAGTGACACACAGAGCTACAGAGACAGAGACATACAGAGACACACAGAGAAAGAGACACACAGAGACAGAGACACACAGGCAGACAGAGACAGAGGGAGACAGACAGAAAGAAGCTAGACAGGCATACAGACAGGGAGACAGACAGACAGACAGAGAGGGAGACAGACAGAGAGGGAGACAGACAGGGAAAGTGGGAGAGACACTTAATTACTATCCCAGGCAACACCGAGTACTATAGCTAATCTAATACGTATACACTGCTCAAAAAATTAAATGGAACACTTAAGCAACCGAATATAACTCCAAGTTAATTAAACTTTTGTGAAATCAAACTGTCCACTTAGGAAGCAACACTGATTGACAATCAATTTCACATGCTGTTGTGTAAATGGAATAGACATCAGATGGAAATTATTGGCAGTTAACAAGAGACACTCAACAAAGGAGTGTTTCTGCAGGTGGGGACCACAGACCACATCTCAATACCAATGCTTTCTGTCTGACATTTTGGTCACTTTTGAATGTTGGTTGTGCTCTCACACTCATGGTAGCATGAGACGGACTCTACAACCCACCCAAGTGGGCAACAACCCAGCAGCAGGACCGCTATCTCCGCCTTTGTGCAAGGAAAAACAGGAGGAGCACTGCCAGAGCCCTGCAAAATGACCTCCAGCAGGCCACAAATGTGCATGTGTCTGCACAAATGGTTAGAAACCGACTCCATGAGGATGGCATGAGGGTCCGACGTCCACAGATGGGGGTTGTGCTCACTGCCCAAAACCGTGCAGGTTGCTTGGCATTTGCCACAGAACATCAGGATTGGCAAATTCACCACTGGTGAAAGCAGGTTCACACTGAGCACATGTGACAGGCGTGACAGAGTCTGGAGACGCCATGGAGAGCGATCTGCTGCCTGCAACATCCTTCAGCATAACTGGTCTGGCAGTGGCTCAGTAATGGTGTGGGGTGTCATTTCTTTGGATGGCTGCACACTCCTCCATGTGCTCACCAGAGGTAGCCTGACTGCCATTAGGTACCGAGATGAGATCCTCAGACCCATGGCCGGCTTTAGGCATGTGCGACTTGTGCGGTCGCACAGGGCGCCGACGGCCATGCTTCAGGGGGGGTGCCGCAGAGAGGTAAGAAGTTAATTTCCTGCCTCTCTGTGCGGGCGGATGGCCGCCTGTTTCTGCGGACGGCTGCCTCTCTGTGCGGGCGGCCGGCCGCCTCTGTGTGAGGGCTGACGGCCGCCTCTCTGTGCGGCCTGCCGCCTGTCTGTGCGGGCGGCCCGTCTCCTCTCTGTGCCGGCGGATGGCCGCCTCTCTGTGCGCGCGGCCCGTGCGGGCGGCCGGCCGCCTCTCCGTGCGGGCGGCCGGCCGCCTCTCCGTGCGGGCGGACGGCCGCCTGTCTCTGTGGGCGGACGGCCGCCTGTCTCTATGGGTGGACGGCGGCCGCCTCTCTGTGCGGGCGGCCCGCCGCCTCTCTCTGTGGGCGGACGGCTGCCTGTCTCTGCGGGCGGACGGCCGCCTGTCTTTGCAGGCAAACGGCCGCCTCTGTGCGGGCGGACGGCCGCCTCTCTGTGCAGGCGGCCCGCCGCCTGTCTGTGCGGGCGGCCCACCACCTATCTGTGCGGGCGGCCCGCCGCCTGTCTGTGCGGCGTCCCGCCGCCTGTCTGTGCGGGCGGCCCACCACCTGTCTGTGCGGGTGGACAGACGCCTCACTGTGCGGCCGGCCGGCCGCCTCAATATGGCAGCCTGCGTCTCCGTGCTGGAGGCCTGCCGGCTGCCTGCATCTCCGTGCTTGGGGCCCGCCGGCTGCCTGCCTCTCCGTGCTGGAGGCCCGCCGGCTGCCTGCCTCTCCGTGCTGGAGGCCCGCCGGCTGCCTGCCTCTCCATCCTGGAGGCCCACCGGCTGCATGTCTCTCCGTCCTGGAGGCCCGCCGGCTGCCTGTCTCTCCGTCCTGGAGGCCCCCAGGCTGCCTGCCTCTCCGTGCTGGAGGCCCGCCGGCTGCCTGCCTCTCCGTGCTGGAGGCCCGACGGCTGCCTGCCTCTCCGTGCTGGAGGCCCGCCGGCTGCCTGCCTCTCCGTGCTGGGGGCCCGCCGGCTGCCTGCCTCTCCGTGCTTGGGGCCCGCCGGCTGCCTGCCTCTCCGTGCTGGGGGCCCGCCGGCTGCCTGCCTCTCCGTGCTGGAGGCCCCCAGGCTGCCTGCCTCTCCGTCATGGAGGCCCGCCGGCTGCATGTCTCTCCGTCCTGGAGGCCCGCCGGCTGCCTGTCTCTCCGTCCTGGAGGCCCGCAGGCTGCCTGCCTCTCCATGCTGGAGGCCCGCCGGCTGGATATCTGTCTGTGTGGGGGCTCCTGCTGCGTGTAGGAGGCTGTGTGGGAGCTCCTGCTGCGTGTAGGAGGCTGTGTGGGGAATCCTGCTGCGTGTAGGAGTCTGTGTGGGAGCTCCTACTGTGTGTAGGAGGCTGTGTGGGGGATCCTGCTGCGTGTAGGAGGCTGTTTGGGGGCTCCTGCTGCATGTAGGAGGCTGTGCGGGGGCTCCTGCTGCATGTAGGAGGCTGTGTGGGGGCTCCTGCTGCATGTAGGAGGCTGTGTGGGGGCTCCTGCTGCATGTAGGAGGCTGTGTGGGGGCTCCTGCTGCGTGTAGGAGGCTGTGTGGGGGCTCCTGCTGCGTGTAAGAGGCTGTGTGGGGGTTCCTGCTGCGTGTAGGAGGCTGTGTAGGAGGCTGTGTGGGGGCTCCTGCTGCGTGTAGGAGGCTGTGTGGGGGCTCCTGCTGCGTGTAGGAGGCTGTTTGGGGGCTCTTGCTGCGTGTAGGAGGCTGTGTGGGGGCTCCTGCTGCGTGTAGGAGGCTGTGTGGGAGCTCCTGCTGCATATAGGAGGCTGTTTGGGGGCTCTTGCTGCATGTAGGAGGCTGTTTGGGGGCTCTTGCTGCATGTAGGAGGCTGTGTGGGGGCTACTGCTGCGTGTAGGAGGTTGTGTGGGGGCTCCTGCTGCATGTAAGAGGCTGTTTGGGGGCTCTTGCTGCGTGCAGGAGGCTGTGTGGGGGCTCCTGCTGCGTGTAGGAGGCTGTATGGGAGCTCCTGCTGCATGTAGGAGGCTGTGTGGGGGCTCCTGCTGCGTGTAGAAGGCTGTGTGGGGGCTCCTGCTGCGTGTAGGAGGCTGTGTGGGGGCTCCTGCTGCGTGTAGGAGGCTTTGTGGGGGTTCCTGCTGCGTGTAGGAGGCTGTGTAGGAGGCTGTGTGGGGGCTCCTGCTGCGTGTAGGAGGCTATGTGGGGGCTCCTGCTGCATGTAGGAGGCTGTTTGGGGGCTCTTGCTGTGTGTAGGAGGCTGTGTGGGGGCTCTTGCTGCATGTAGGAGGCTGTGTAGGGGCTCCTGCTACGTGTAGGAGGCTGTGTGGAGAATCCTGCTGCGTGTAGGAGGCTGTTTAGGGGCTCCTGCTGCGTGTAGGAGGCTGTGTGGGGGCTTCTGCTGCGTGTAGGAGGCTGTGTGGGGGCTCCTGCTGCGTGTAGGAAGCTGTGTGGGGGCTCCTGCTGCGTGTAGGAGGCTGTGTGGGGGATCCTGCTGCGTGTAGGAGGCTGTGTGGGGGCTCCTGCTGCGTGTAGGAGGCTGTGTGGGGGCTCCTGCTGCGTGTAGGAGGCTGTGTGGGGGCTCCTGCTGCGTGTAGGAGGCTGTGTGGGGGATCCTGCTGCGTGTAGGAGTCTGTGTGGGAGCTCCTGCTGCGTGTAGGAGGCTGTGTGGGGGATCCTGCTGCGTGTAGGAGGCTGTGTGGGGGATCCTGCTGCGTGTAGGAGGCTGTGTGGGGGATCCTGCTGCGTGTAGGAGGCTGTGTGGGGGTTCGTGCTGCGTGTAGGAGGCTGTGTGGGGGATCCTGCTGCGTGTAGGAGGCTGTGTGGGGGATCCTGCTGCGTGTAGGAGGCTGTGTGGGAGCTCCTGCTGCGTGTAGGAGGCTGTGTGGGGGATCCTGCTGCGTGTAGGAGGCTGTGTGGGGGCTCCTGCTGCGTGTAGGAGGCTGTGTGAGGGCTCCTGCTGCGTGTAGGAGGCTGTGTGGGGGATCCTGCTGCGTGTAGGAGGCTGTGTGGGGGCTCCTGCTGCGTGTAGGAGGCTGTGTGGAGGATCCTGCTGCGTGTAGGAGGCTGTTTAGGGGCTCCTGCTGCGTGTAGGAGGCTGTGTGGGGGCTCCTGCTGCGTGTAGGAGGCTGTGTGGGGGCTCCTGCTGCGTGTAGGAGGCTGTGTGGGGGATACTGCTGCGTGTAGGAGGCTGTGTGGGGGCTCCTGCTGCGTGTAGGAGGCTGAGTGGGGGCTCCTGCTGCGTGTAGGAGGCTGTGTAGGGGCTCCTGCTGCGTGTAGGAGGCTGTGTGGGGGCTCCTGCTGCGTGTAAAAGGCTGTGTGGGGGATCCTGCTGCGTGTAGGAGGCTGTGTGGGGGATCCTGCTGCGTGTAGGAGGCTGTGTGGGGGATCCTGCAGCGTGTGTTAGGCTGTGTGGGGGGATCCTGCTGTGTGTAGGAGGCTGTGTGGGGGATCCTGCTGCGTGTAGGAGGCTGTGTGGGGGATCCTGCTGCGTGTAGGAGGCTGTGTGGGGGATCCTGCTGCGTGTAGGAGGCTGTGTGGGGGATCCTGCTGCGTGTAGGAGGCTGTGTGGGGGATCCCGCTGCATGTTGGGGGCTGTGTGGGAGCTCCTGCTGCGTGTAGGAGGCTGTGTGGGGGATCCTGCTGCGTGTAGGAGGCTGTGTTGGGGATCCTGCTGCGTGTAGGAGGCTGTGTGGGGGATCCTGCTGCGTGTAGGAGGCTGTGTGGGGGATCGTGCTGCGTGTAGGAGGCTGTGTGGGGGATCCTGCTGCATGTAGGAGGCTGTGTGGGGGCTCCTGCTACGTGTAGGAGGCTGTGTGGGAGCTCCTGCTATGTGTAGGAGGCTGTGTGGAGAATCCTGCTGCGTGTAGGAGGCTGTTTAGGGTCTCCTGCTGCGTGTAGGAGGCTGTGTGAGGGCTCCTGCTGCGTGTAGGAGGCTGTGTGGGGGCTCCTGCTGCGTGTAGGAGGCTGTGTGTGGGATCCTGCTGCATGTAGGAAGCTGTCTGGGGGCTCCTGCTGCGTGTAGGAAGCTGTGTGGGGGCTCCTGCTGCATGTAGGAAGCTGTGTGGGGGCTCCTGCTGCGTGCAGGAGGCTGTGTGGGGGCTCCTGCTGCGTTTAGGAGGCTGTGTGGGGGCTCCTGCTGCATGTAGGAGGCTGTTTGGGGGCTCTTGCTGCGTGTAGGAGGCTGTGTGGGGGCTCCTGCTGCGTGTAGGAGGCTGTGTGGGGGCTCCTGCTACGTGTAGGAGGCTGTGTGGAGGATCCTGATGCGTGTAGGAGGCTGTTTAGGGGCTCCTGCTTCGTGTAGGAGGTTGTGTGGGGGCTCCTGCTGCATGTAGGAGGCTGTGTGGGGGCTCCTGCTACGTGTAGGAGGCTGTGTGGAGGATGCTGCTGCATGTAGGAGGCTGTGTGAGGGCTCCTGCTGCGTGTAGGAGGCGGTGTGGGGGCTCCTGCTGCGTGTAGGAAGCTGTCTGGGGGCTCCTGCTGCGTGTAGGAAGCTGTGTGGGGGCTCCTGCTGCGTGTAGGAGGCTGTGTGGGGGCTCCTGCTGCGTGTAGGAGGCTGTGTGGGGGCTCCTGCTGCATGTAGGAGGCTGTTTGGGGGCTCTTGCTGCGTGTAGGAGGCTGTGTGGGGGCTCCTGCTGCGTGTAGGAGGCTGTGTGGGGGCTCCTGCTACGTGTAGGAGGCTGTGTGGAGGATCCTGCTGCGTGTAGGAGGCTGTTTAGAGGCTCCTGCTGCGTGTAGGAGGCTGTGTGGGGGCTCCTGCTGCGTGTAGGAGGCTGTGTGGGGGCTCCTGCTGCGTGTAGGAGGCTGTTTGGGGGATCCAGCTGCGTGTAGGAGGCTGTGTGGGGGCTCCTGCTGCGTGTAGGAGGCTGTGTGGGAGCTCCTGCTGCGTGTAGGAGGCTGTGTGGGGGCTCCTGCTGCGTGTAAAAGGCTGTGTGGGGGATCCTGCTGCGTGTAGGAGTCTGTGTGGGAGCTCCTGCTGCGTGTAGGAGGCTGTGTGGGGGATCCTGCTGCGTGTAGGAGGCTGTGTGGGGGATCCTGCTGCGTGTAGGAGGCTGTTTGGGGGATCCTGCTGCGTGTAGGAGGCTGTGTGGGGGATCGTGCTGCGTGTAGGAGGCTGTGTGGGGGATCCTGCTGCGTGTGCTAGGCTGTGTGGGGGATCCTGCTGCGTGTAGGAGGCTGTGTGGGGGATCCTGCTGCGTGTAGGAGGCTGTGTGGGGGATCCTGCTGCGTGTAGGAGGCTGTGTGGGGCATCGTGCTGCGTGTAGGAGGCTGTGTGGGGGATCCTGCTGCGTGTAGGAGGCTGTGTGGGGGATCCCGCTGCGTGTAGGGGGCTGTGTGGGAGCTCCTGCTGCGTGTAGGAGGCTGTGTGGGGGATCCTGCTGCGTGTAGGAGGCTGTGTTGGGGATCCTGCTGCGTGTAGGAGGCTGTGTGGGGGATCCTGCTGCGTGTAGGAGGCTGTGTGGGGGATCGTGCTGCGTGTAGGAGGCTGTGTGGGGGATCCTGCTGCATGTAGGAGGCTGTGTGGGGGCTCCTGCTGCGTGTAGGAGGCTGTGTGGGGGCTCCTGCTACGTGTAGGAGGCTGTGTGGAGGATCCTGCTGCGTGTAGGAGGCTGTTTAGGGGCTCCTACTGCGTGTAGGAGGCTGTGTGAGGGCTCCTGCTGCGTGTAGGAGGCTGTGTGGGGGCTCCTGCTGCGTGTAGGAGGCTGTGTGTGGGATCCTGCTGCATGTAGTAAGCTGTCTGGGGGCTCCTGCTGCGTGTAGGAAGCTGTGTGGGGGCTCCTGCTGCGTGTAGGAAGCTGTGTGGGGGCTCCTGCTGCGTGCAGGAGGCTGTGTGGGGGCTCCTGCTGCGTGTAGGAGGCTGTGTGGGGGCTCCTGCTGCATGTAGGAGGCTGTTTGGGGGCTCTTGCTGCGTGTAGGAGGCTGTGTGGGGGCTCCTGCTGCGTGTAGGAGGCTGTGTGGGGGCTCCTGCTACGTGTAGGAGGCTGTGTGGAGGATCCTGCTGCGTGTAGGAGGCTGTTTAGGGGCTCCTGCTGCGTGTAGGAGGCTGTGTGGGGGCTCCTGCTGCATGTAGGAGGCTGTGTGGGGGCTCCTGCTGCGTGTAGGAGGCTGTGTGGGGGCTCCTGCTGCGTGTACGAGGCTGTGTGGGGGATCCTGCTGCGTGTAGGAGGCTGTGTGGGGGCTCCTGCTGCGTGTAGGAGGCTGTGTGGGGGCCCCTGCTGCGTGTAGGAGGCTGTGTGGGGGCTCCTGCTGCATGTAGGAGGCTGTGTGGGGGCTCCTGCTGCGTGTAGGAGGCTGTGTGGGGGATCCTGCTGCGTGTAGGAGTCTGTGTGGGAGCTCCTGCTGCGTGTAGGAGGCTGTGTGGGGGATCCTACTGCGTGTATGAGGCTGTGTGGGGGATCCTGCTGCGTGTAGGAGGCTGTGTGGGGGATCCTGCTGCGTGTAGGAGGCTGTGTGTGGGATCGTGCTGCGTGTAGGAGGCTGTGTGGGGGATCCTGCTGCGTGTATTAGGCTGTGTGGGGGATCCTGCTGCGTGTAGGAGGCTGTGTGGAGGATACTGCTGCGTGTAGGAGGCTGTTTAGTGGCTCCTGCTGCGTGTAGGAGGCTGTGTGAGGGCTCCTGCTGCGTGTAGGAGGCTGTGTGGGGGCTCCTGCTGCGTGTAGGAGGCTGTGTGGGGGCTCCTGCTCCATGTAGGAAGCTGTGTGGGGGCTCCTTCTGCGTGTAGGAGGCTGTGTGGGGGCTCCTGCTCCATGTAGGAAGCTGTCTGGGGGCTCCTGCTGCGTGTAGGAAGCTGTGTGGGGGCTCCTGCTGCGTGTAGGAAGCTGTGTGGGGGCTCCTGCTGCGTGTAGGAGGCTGTGTGGGGGCTCCTGCTGCGTGTAGGAGGCTGTGTGGGGTCTCCTGCTGCATGTAGGAGGCTGTTTGGGGGCTCTTGCTGCGTGTAGGAGGCTGTGTGGGGGCTCCTGCTGCGTGTAGGAGGCTGTGTGGTGGCTCCTGCTACGTGTAGGAGGCTTTTTGGAGGATCCTGCTGCGTGTAGGAGGCTGTTTAGGGGCTCCTGCTGCGTGTAGGAGGCTGTGTGGGGGCTCCTGCTGCATGTAGGAGGCTGTGTGGGGGCTCCTGCTGCGTGTAGGAGGCTGTGTGGGGGCTCCTGCTGCGTGTAGGAGGCTGTGTGGGGGATCCTGCTGCGTGTAGGAGGCTGTGTGGGGGCTCCTGCTGCGTGTAGGAGGCTGTGTGGGGGCTCCTGCTGCGTGTAGGAGGCTGTGTGGGGGCTCCTGCTGCGTGTAGGAGGCTGTGTGGGGGCTCCTGCTGCGTGTAGGAGGCTGTGTGGGGGATCCTGCTGTGTGTAGGAGTCTGTGTGGGAGCTCCTGCTGCGTGTAGGAGGCTGTGTGGGGGATCCTGCTGCGTGTAGGAGGCTGTGTGGGGGATCCTGCTGCGTGTAGGAGGCTGTGTGGGGGATCCTGCTGCGTGTAGTAGGCTGTGTGGGGGATCGTGCTGCGTGTAGGAGGCTGTGTGGGGGATCCTGCTGCGTGTATTAGGCTGTGTGGGGGATCCTGCTGCGTGTAGGAGGCTGTGTGGAGGATCCTGTTGCGTGTAGGAGGCTGTTTAGGGGCTCCTGCTGCGTGTAGGAGGCTGTGTGGAGGCTCCTGCTGCGTGTAGGAGGCTGTGTGGGGGCTCCTGCAGCGCGTAGGAGGCTGTGTGGGGGATCCTGCTGCGTGTAGAAGGCTGTGTGGGGGCTCCTGCTGCGTGTAGGAGGCTGTGTGGGGGCTCCTGCTGCGTGTAGGAGGCTGTGTGGGGGCTCCAGCTGCGTGTAAAAGGCTGTGTGGGGGATCCTGCTGCGTGTAGGAGTCTGTGTGGGAGCTCCTGCTGCATGTAGGAGGCTGTGTGGGGGATCCTGCTGCGTGTAGGAGGCTGTGTGGGGGATCCTGCTGCGTGTAGGAGGCTGTGTGGGGGATCCTGCTGCGTGTAGGAGGCTGTGTGGGGGATCGTGCTGCGTGTAGGAGGCTGTGTGGGGGATCCTGCTGCGTGTATTAGGCTGTGTGGGGGATCCTGCTGCGTGTAGGAGGCTGTGTGGGGGATCCTGCTGCGTGTAGGAGGCTGTGTGGGGGATCCTGCTGCGTGTAGGAGGCTGTGTGGGGATCGTGCTGCGTGTAGGAGGCTGTGTGGGGGATCCTGCTGCGTGTAGGAGGCTGTGTGGGGGATCCTGCTGCGTGTAGGGGGCTGTGTGGGGGCTCCTGCTGCGTGTAGGAGGCTGTGTGGGGGCTCCTGCTGCGTGTAGGAGGCTGTGTGGGGGATCCTGCTGCGTGTAGGAGGCTGTGTGGGGGCTCCTGCTGCGTGTAGGAGGCTGTGTGGGGGCTCCTGCTGCGTGTAGGAGGCTGTGTGGGGGCTCCTGCTGCGTGTAGGAGGCTGTGTGGGGGCTCCTGCTGCGTGTAGGAGGCTGTGTGGGGGATCCTGCTGCGTGTAGGAGTCTGTGTGGGAGCTCCTGCTGCGTGTAGGAGGCTGTGTGGGGGATCCTGCTGCGTGTAGGAGGCTGTGTGGGGGATCCTGCTGCGTGTAGGAGGCTGTGTGGGGGATCCTGCTGCGTGTAGGAGGCTGTGTGGGGGATCGTGCTGCGTGTAGGAGGCTGTGTGGGGGATCCTGCTGAGTGTATTAGGCTGTGTGGGGGATCCTGCTGCGTGTAGGAGGCTGTGTGGAGGATCCTGTTGCGTGTAGGAGGCTGTTTAGGGGCTCCTGCTGCGTGTAGGAGGCTGTGTGGAGGCTCCTGCTGCGTGTAGGAGGCTGTGTGGGGGCTCCTGCTGCGCGTAGGAGGCTGTGTGGGGGATCCTGCTGCGTGTAGAAGGCTGTGTGGGGGCTCCTGCTGCGTGTAGGAGGCTGTGTGGGGGCTCCTGCTGCGTGTAGGAGGCTGTGTGGGGGCTCCTGCTGCGTGTAAAAGGCTGTGTGGGGGATCCTGCTGCGTGTAGGAGTCTGTGTGGGAGCTCCTGCTGCATGTAGGAGGCTGTGTGGGGGATCCTGCTGCGTGTAGGAGGCTGTGTGGGGGATCCTGCTGCGTGTAGGAGGCTGTGTGGGGGATCCTGCTGCGTGTAGGAGGCTGTGTGGGGGATCGTGCTGCGTGTAGGAGGCTGTGTGGGGGATCCTGCTGCGTGTATTAGGCTGTGTGGGGGATCCTGCTGCGTGTAGGAGGCTGTGTGGGGGATCCTGCTGCGTGTAGGAGGCTGTGTGGGGGATCCTGCTGCGTGTAGGAGGCTGTGTGGGGATCAAGCTGCGTGTAGGAGGCTGTGTGGGGGATCCTGCTGCGTGTAGGAGGCTGTGTGGGGGATCCTGCTGCGTGTAGGGGGCTGTGTGGGAGCTCCTGCTGCGTGTAGGAGGCTGTGTGGGGGATCCTGCTGCATGTAGGAGGCTGTGTGGGGGATCCTGCTGCGTGTAGGAGGCTGTGAGGGGGATCCTGCTGCGTGTATGAGGCTGTGTGGGGGATCGTGCTGCGTGTAGGAGGCTGTGTGGGGGCTCCTGCTGCGTGTAGGAGGCTGTGTGGGGGCTCCTGCTGCGTGTAGGAGGCTGTGTGGGGGCTCCTGCTACGTGTAGGAGGCTGTGTGGAGGATCCTGCTGCGTGTAGGAGGCTGTTTAGGGGCTCCTGCTGCGTGTAGGAGGCTGTGTGAGGGCTCCTGCTGCATGTAGGAGGCTGTGTGAGGGCTCCTGCTGCGTGTAGGAGGCTGTGTGGGGGCTCCTGCTGCATGTAGGAAGCTGTCTGGGGGCTCCTGCTGCGTGTAGGAAGCTGTGTGGGGGCTCCTGCTGCGTGTAAGAAGCTGTGTGGGGGCTCCTGCTTCGTGTAGGAGGCTGTGTGGGGGCTCCTGCTGCGTGTAGGAGGCTGTGTGGGGGCTCCTGCTGCATGTAGGAGGCTGTTTGGGGGCTCTTGCTGCGTGTAGGAGGCTGTGTAGGGGATCCTGCTGCGTGTAGGAGGCTGTGTGGGGGCTCCTGCTATGTGTAGGAGGCTGTGAGGAGGATCCTGCTGCCTGTAGGAGGCTGTTTAGGGGCTCCTGCTGCGTGTAGGAGGCTGTGTGGGGGCTCCTGCTGCCTGTAGGAGGCTGTGTGGGGGCTCCTGCTGCGTGTAGGAGGCTGTGTGGGGGCTCCTGCTGCGTGTAGGAGGCTGTGTCGGGGATCCTGCTGCGTGTAGGAGGCTGTGTGGGGGCTCCTGCTGCGTGTAGGAGGCTGTGTCGGGGCTCCTGATGCGTGTAGGAGGCTGTGTGGGGGCTCCTGCTGCGTGTAGGAGGCTGTGTGGGGGCTCCTGCTGCATGTAGGAGGCTGTGTGGGGGATCCTGCTGCGTGTAGGAGTCTGTGTGGGAGCTCCTGCTGCGTGTAGGAGGCTGTGTGGGGGATCCTGCTGCGTGTAGGAGGCTGTGTGGGGGATCCTGCTGCGTGTAGGAGGCTGTGTGGGGGATCCTGCTGCGTGTAGGAGGCTGTGTGGGGGATCGTGCTGCGTGTAGGAGGCTGTGTGGGGGATCCTGCTGCGTGTAGGAGGCTGTGTGGGGGATCCTGCTGCGTGTAGGAGGCTGTGTGGGGGATCGTGCTGCGTGTAGGAGGCTGTGTGGGGGATCCTGCTGCGTGTATTAGGCTGTGTGGGGGATCCTGCTGCGTGTAGGAGGCTGTGTGGGGGATTCTGCTGCGTGTAGGAGGCTGTGTGGGGGATCCTGCTACGTGTAGGAGGCTGTGTGGAGGATCCTGATGCGTGTAGGAGGCTGTTTAGGGGCTCCTGCTGCGTGTAGGAGGCTGTGTGGGGGCTCCTGCTGCATGTAGGAGGCTGTGTGGGGGCTCCTGCTACGTGTAGGAGGCTGTGTGGAGGATCCTGCTGCGTGTAGGAGGTTGTTTAGGGGCTCCTGCTGCGTGTAGGAGGCTGTGTGAGGGCTCCTGCTGCGTGTAGGAGGCGGTGTGGGGGCTCCTGCTGCGTGTAGGAAGCTGTCTGGGGGCTCCTGCTGCGTGTAGGAAGCTGTGTGGGGGCTCCTGCTGCGTGTAGGAGGCTGTGTGGGGGCTCCTGCTGCGTGTAGGAGGCTGTGTGGGGGCTCCTGCTGCATGTAGGAGGCTGTTTGGGGGCTCTTGCTGCGTGTAGGAGGCTGTGTGGGGGCTCCTGCTGCGTGTAGGAGGCTGTGTGGGGGCTCCTGCTACGTGTAGGAGGCTGTGTGGAGGATCCTGCTGCGTGTAGGAGGCTGTGTGGGGGCTCCTGCTGCGTGTAGGAGGCTGTGTGGGGGATCCTGCTGCGTGTAGGAGGCTGTGTGGGGGATCGTGCTGCGTGTAGGAGGCTGTGTGGGGGCTCCTGCTGCGTGTAGGAGGCTGTGTGGGGGCTCCTGCTGCGTGTAGGAGGCTGTTTGGGGGATCCTGCTGCGTGTAGGAGGCTGTGTGGGGGCTCCTGCTGCGTGTAGGAGGCTGTGTGGGAGCTCCTGCTGCGTGTAGGAGGCTGTGTGGGGGCTCCTGCTGCGTGTAAAAGGCTGTGTGGGGGATCCTGCTGCGTGTAGGAGTCTGTGTGGGAGCTCCTGCTGCGTGTAGGAGGCTGTGTGGGGGATCCTGCTGCGTGTAGGAGGCTGTGTGGGGGATCCTGCTGCGTGTAGGAGGCTGTGTGGGGGATCCTGCTGCGTGTAGGAGGCTGTGTGGGGGATCGTGCTGCGTGTAGGAGGCTGTGTGGGGGATCCTGCTGCGTGTGTTAGGCTGTGTGGGGGATCCTGCTGCGTGTAGGAGGCTGTGTGGGGGATCCTGCTGCGTGTAGGAGGCTGTGTGGGGGATCCTGCTGCGTGTAGGAGGCTGTGTGGGGCATCGTTCTTCGTGTAGGAGGCTGTGTGGGGGATCCTGCTGCGTGTAGGAGGCTGTGTGGGGGATCCCGCTGCGTGTAGGGGGCTGTGTGGGAGCTCCTGCTGCGTGTAGGAGGCTGTGTGGGGGATCCTGCTGCGTGTAGGAGGCTGTGTTGGGGATCCTGCTGCGTGTAGGAGGCTGTGTGGGGGATCCTGCTGCGTGTAGGAGGCTGTGTGGGGGATCGTGCTGCGTGTAGGAGGCTGTGTGGGGGATCCTGCTGCATGTAGGAGGCTGTGTGGGGGCTCCTGCTACGTGTAGGAGGCTGTGTGGAGGATCCTGCTGCGTGTAGGAGGCTGTTTAGGGGCTCCTGCTGCGTTTAGGAGGCTGTGTGAGGGCTCCTGCTGCGTGTAGGAGGCTGTGTGGGGGCTCCTGCTGCGTGTAGGAGGCTGTGTGTGGGATCCTGCTGCATGTAGTAAGCTGTCTGGGGGCTCCTGCTGCGTGTAGGAAGCTGTGTGGGGGCTCCTGCTGCGTGTAGGAAGCTGTGTGGGGGCTCCTGCTGCGTGCAGGAGGCTGTGTGGGGGCTCCTGCTGCGTGTAGGAGGCTGTGTGGGGGCTCCTGCTGCATGTAGGAGGCTGTTTGGGGGCTCTTGCTGCGTGTAGGAGGCTGTGTGGGGGCTCCTGCTGCGTGTAGGAGGCTGTGTGGGGGCTCCTGCTACGTGTAGGAGGCTGTGTGGAGGATCCTGCTGCGTGTAGGAGGCTGTTTAGGGGCTCCTGCTGCGTGTAGGAGGCTGTGTGGGGGCTCCTGCTGCGTGTAGGAGGCTGTGTGGGGGCTCCTGCTGCGTGTACGAGGCTGTGTGGGGGATCCTGCTGCGTGTAGGAGGCTGTGTGGGGGCTCCTGCTGCGTGTAGGAGGCTGTGTGGGGGCTCCTGCTGCGTATAGGAGGCTGTGTGGGGGCTCCTGCTGCATGTAGGAGGCTGTGTGGGGGCTCCTGCTGCGTGTAGGAGGCTGTGTGGGGGATCCTGCTGCGTGTAGGAGTCTGTGTGGGAGCTCCTGCTGCGTGTAGGAGGCTGTGTGGGGGATCCTGCTGCGTGTATGAGGCTGTGTGGGGGATCCTGCTGCGTGTAGGAGGCTGTGTGGGGGATCCTGCTGCGTGTAGGAGGCTGTGTGTGGGATCGTGCTGCGTGTAGGAGGCTGTGTGGGGGATCCTGCTGCGTGTATTAGGCTGTGTGGGGGATCCTGCTGCGTGTAGGAGGCTGTGTGGAGGATACTGCTGCGTGTAGGAGGCTGTTTAGTGGCTCCTGCTGCGTGTAGGAGGCTGTGTGAGGGCTCCTGCTGCGTGTAGGAGGCTGTGTGGGGGCTCCTGCTGCGTGTAGGAGGCTGTGTGGGGGCTCCTGCTCCATGTAGGAAGCTGTCTGGGGGCTCCTGCTGCGTGTAGGAAGCTGTGTGGGGGCTCCTGCTGCGTGTAGGAAGCTGTGTGGGGGCTCCTGCTGCGTGTAGGAGGCTGTGTGGGGGCTCCTGCTGCGTGTAGGAGGCTGTGTGGGGTCTCCTGCTGCATGTAGGAGGCTGTTTGGGGGCTCTTGCTGCGTGTAGGAGGCTGTGTGGGGGCTCCTGCTGCGTGTAGGAGGCTGTGTGGTGGCTCCTGCTACGTGTAGGAGGCTTTTTGGAGGATCCTGCTGCGTGTAGGAGGCTGTTTAGGGGCTCCTGCTGCGTGTAGGAGGCTGTGTGGGGGCTCCTGCTGCATGTAGGAGGCTGTGTGGGGGCTCCTGCTGCGTGTAGGAGGCTGTGTGGGGGCTCCTGCTGCGTGTAGGAGGCTGTGTGGGGGATCCTGCTGCGTGTAGGAGGCTGTATGGGGGCACCTGCTGCGTGTAGGAGGCTGTGTGGGGGCTCCTGCTGCGTGTAGGAGGCTGTGTGGGGGCTCCTGCTGCGTGTAGGAGGCTGTGTGGGGGCTCCTGTTGCGTGTAGGAGGCTGTGTGGGGGATCCTGCTGCGTGTAGGAGTCTGTGTGGGAGCTCCTGCTGCGTGTAGGAGGCTGTGTGGGGGATCCTGCTGCGTGTAGGAGGCTGTGTGGGGGATCCTGCTGCGTGTAGGAGGCTGTGTGGGGGATCCTGCTGCGTGTAGGAGGCTGTGTGGGGGATCGTGCTGCGTGTAGGAGGCTGTGTGGGGGATCCTGCTGCGTGTATTAGGCTGTGTGGGGGATCCTGCTGCGTGTAGGAGGCTGTGTGGAGGATCCTGTTGCGTGTAGGAGGCTGTTTAGGGGCTCCTGCTGCGTGTAGGAGGCTGTGTGGAGGCTCCTGCTGCGTGTAGGAGGCTGTGTGGGGGCTCCTGCTGCGCGTAGGAGGCTGTGTGGGGGATCCTGCTGCGTGTAGAAGGCTGTGTGGGGGCTCCTGCTGCGTGTAGGAGGCTGTGTGGGGGCTCCTGCTGCGTGTAGGAGGCTGTGTGGGGGCTCCTGCTGCGTGTAAAAGGCTGTGTGGGGGATCCTGCTGCGTGTAGGAGTCTGTGTGGGAGCTCCTGCTGCATGTAGGAGGCTGTGTGGGGGATCCTGCTGCGTGTAGGAGGCTGTGTGGGGGATCCTGCTGCGTGTAGGAGGCTGTGTGGGGGATCCTGCTGCGTGTAGGAGGCTGTGTGGGGGATCGTGCTGCGTGTAGGAGGCTGTGTGGGGGATCCTGCTGCGTGTATTAGGCTGTGTGGGGGATCCTGCTGCGTGTAGGAGGCTGTGTGGGGGATCCTGCTGCATGTAGAAGGCTGTGTGGGGGATCCTGCTGCGTGTAGGAGGCTGTGTGGGGATCGTGCTGCGTGTAGGAGGCTGTGTGGGGGATCCTGCTGCGTGTAGGAGGCTGTGTGGGGGATCCTGCTGCGTGTAGGGGGCTGTGTGGGAGCTCCTGCTGCGTGTAGGAGGCTGTGTGGGGGATCGTGCTGCGTGTAGGAGGCTGTGTGGGGGATCCTGCTGCGTGTAGGAGGCTGTGTGGGGGCTCCTGCTGCATGTAGGAGGCTGTGTGGGGGCTCCTGCTACGTGTAGGAGGCTGTGTGGAGGATCCTGCTGCGTGTAGGAGGCTGTTTAGGGGCTCCTGCTGCGTGTAGGAGGCTGTGTGAGGGCTCCTGCTGCATGTAGGAGGCTGTGTGGGGGCTCCTGCTGCGTGTAGGAGGCTGTGTGGGGGCTCCTGCTGCATGTAGGAAGCTGTCTGGGGGCTCCTGCTGCGTGTAGGAAGCTGTGTGGGGGCTTCTGCTGCGTGTAGGAAGCTGTGTGGGGGCTCCTGCTGCGTGTAGGAGACTGTGTGGGGGCTCCTGCTGCGTGTAGGAGGCTGTGTGGGGGCTCCTGCTGCATGTAGGAGGCTGTTTGGGGGCTCTTGCTGCGTGTAGGAGGCTGTGTAGGGGCTCCTGCTGCGTGTAGGAGGCTGTGTGGGGGCTCCTGCTATGTGTAGGAGGCTGTGTGGAGGATCCTGCTGCGTGTAGGAGGCTGTTTAGGGGCTCCTGCTGCGTGTAGGAGGCTGTGTGGGGGCTCCTGCTGCCTGTAGGAGGCTGTGTGGGGGATCCTGCTGCGTGTAGAAGGCTGTGTGGGGGCTCCTGCTGCGTGTAGGAGGCTGTGTGGGGGCTCCTGCTGCGTGTAGGAGGCTGTGTGGGGGCTCCTGCTGCGTGTAAAAGGCTGTGTGGGGGATCCTGCTGCGTGTAGGAGTCTGTGTGGGAGCTCCTGCTGCATGTAGGAGGCTGTGTGGGGGATCCTGCTGCGTGTAGGAGGCTGTGTGGGGGATCCTGCTGCGTGTAGGAGGCTGTGTGGGGGATCCTGCTGCGTGTAGGAGGCTGTGTGGGGGATCGTGCTGCGTGTAGGAGGCTGTGTGGGGGATCCTGCTGCGTGTATTAGGCTGTGTGGGGGATCCTGCTGCGTGTAGGAGGCTGTGTGGGGGATCCTGCTGCATGTAGAAGGCTGTGTGGGGGATCCTGCTGCGTGTAGGAGGCTGTGTGGGGATCGTGCTGCGTGTAGGAGGCTGTGTGGGGGATCCTGCTGCGTGTAGGAGGCTGTGTGGGGGATCCTGCTGCGTGTAGGGGGCTGTGTGGGAGCTCCTGCTGCGTGTAGGAGGCTGTGTGGGGGATCGTGCTGCGTGTAGGAGGCTGTGTGGGGGATCCTGCTGCGTGTAGGAGGCTGTGTGGGGGCTCCTGCTGCGTGTAGGAGGCTGTGTGGGGGCTCCTGCTACGTGTAGGAGGCTGTGTGGAGGATCCTGCTGCGTGTAGGAGGCTGTTTAGGGGCTCCTGCTGCGTGTAGGAGGCTGTGTGAGGGCTCCTGCTGCATGTAGGAGGCTGTGTGGGGGCTCCTGCTGCGTGTAGGAGGCTGTGTGGGGGCTCCTGCTGCATGTAGGAAGCTGTCTGGGGGCTCCTGCTGCGTGTAGGAAGCTGTGTGGGGGCTTCTGCTGCGTGTAGGAAGCTGTGTGGGGGCTCCTGCTGCGTGTAGGAGACTGTGTGGGGGCTCCTGCTGCGTGTAGGAGGCTGTGTGGGGGCTCCTGCTGCATGTAGGAGGCTGTTTGGGGGCTCTTGCTGCGTGTAGGAGGCTGTGTAGGGGCTCCTGCTGCGTGTAGGAGGCTGTGTGGGGGCTCCTGCTATGTGTAGGAGGCTGTGTGGAGGATCCTGCTGCGTGTAGGAGGCTGTTTAGGGGCTCCTGCTGCGTGTAGGAGGCTGTGTGGGGGCTCCTGCTGCCTGTAGGAGGCTGTGTGGGGGCTCCTGCTGTGTGTAGGAGGCTGTGTGGGGGCTCCTGCTGCGTGTAGGAGGCTGTGTGGGGGATCCTGCTACGTGTAGGAGGCTGTGTGGGGGCTCCTGCTGCGTGTAGGAGGCTGTGTCGGGGCTCCTGATGCGTGTAGGAGGCTGTGTGGGGGCTCCTGCTGTGTGTAGGAGGCTGTGTGGGGGCTCCTGCTGCATGTAGGAGGCTGTGTGGGGGATCCTGCTGCGTGTAGGAGTCTGTGTGGGAGCTCCTGCTGCGTGTAGGAGGCTGTGTGGGGGATCCTGCTGCGTGTAGGAGGCTGTGTGGGGGATCCTGCTGCGTGTAGGAGGCTGTGTGGGGGATCCTGCTGCGTGTAGGAGGCTGTGTGGGGGATCGTGCTGCGTGTAGGAGGCTGTGTGGGGGATCCTGCTGCGTGTAGGAGGCTGTGTGGGGGATCCTGCTGCGTGTAGGAGGCTGTGTGGGGGATCGTGCTGCGTGTAGGAGGCTGTGTGGGGGATCCTGCTGCGTGTATTAGGCTGTGTGGGGGATCCTGCTGCGTGTAGGAGGCTGTGTGGGGGATTCTGCTGCGTGTAGGAGGCTGTGTGGGGGATCCTGCTGCGTGTAGGAGGCTGTGTGGGGGCTCCTGCTGCGTGTAGGAGGCTGTGTGGGGGCTCCTGCTGCGTGTAGGAGGCTGTGTGGGGGCTCCTGCTGCGTGTAGGAGGCTGTGTGGGGGATCCTGCTGCGTGTAGGAGGCTGTGTGGGGGCTCCTGCTGCGTGTAGGAGGCTATGTGGGGGCTCCTGATGCGTGTAGGAAGCTGTGTGGGGGCTCCTGCTGCGTGTAGGAGGCTGTGTGGGGGCTCCTGCTGCATGTAGGAGGCTGTGTGGGGGATCCTGCTGCGTGTAGGAGTCTGTGTGGGAGCTCCTGCTGCGTGTAGGAGGCTGTGTGGGGGATCCTGCTGCGTGTAGGAGGCTGTGTGGGGGATCCTGCTGCGTGTAGGAGGCTGTGTGGGGGATCCTGCTGCGTGTAGGAGGCTGTGTGGGGGATCGTGCTGCGTGTAGGAGGCTGTGTGGGGGATCCTGCTGCGTGTAGGAGGCTGTGTGGGGGATCCTGCTGCGTGTATTAGGCTGTGTGGGAGATCCTGCTGCGTGTAGGAGGCTGTGTGGGGGATTCTGCTGTGTGTAGGAGGCTGTGTGGGGGATCCTGCTGCGTGTAGGAGGCTGTGTGGGGGCTCCTGCTGCGTGTAGGAGGCTGTGTGGGGGCTCCTGATGCGTGTAGGAGGCTGTGTGGGGGCTCCTGCTGCGTGTAGGAGGCTGTGTGGGGGCTCCTGATGCATGTAGGAGGCTGTGTGGGGGATCCTGCTGCGTGTAGGAGTCTGTGTGGGAGCTCCTGCTGCGTGTAGGAGGCTGTGTGGGGGATCCTGCTGCGTGTAGGAGGCTGTGTGGGGTATCCTGCTGCGTGTAGGAGGCTGTGTGGGGGATCCTGCTGCGTGTAGGAGGCTGTGTGGGGGATCGTGCTGCGTGTAGGAGGCTGTGTGGGGGATCCTGCTGCATGTAGGAGGCTGTGTGGGGGATCCTGCTGCGTGTAGGAGGCTGTGTGGGGGATCGTGCTGCGTGTAGGAGGCTGTGTGGGGGATCCTGCTGCGTGTATTAGGCTGTGTGGGGGATCCTGCTGCGTGTAGGAGGCTGTGTGGGGGATCCTGCTGCGTGTAGGAGGCTGTGTGGGGGATCCTGCTGCGTGTAGGAGGCTGTGTGGGGGATCGTGCTGCGTGTAGGAGGCTGTGTGGGGGATCCTGCTGCATGTAGGAGGCTGTGTGGGGGATCCTGCTGCGTGTAGGAGGCTGTGTGGGGGATCGTGCTGCGTGTAGGAGGCTGTGTGGGGGCTCCTGCTGCGTGTAGGAGGCTGTGTGGGGGATCCTGCTGCGTGTAGGAGGCTGTGTGGGGGCTCCTGCTGCGTGTAGGAGGCTGTGTGGGGGATCGTGCTGCGTGTAGGAGGCTGTGTGGGGGCTCCTGCTGCGTGTAGGAGGCTGTGTGGGGGCTCCTGCAGGTATTTGCATATAGTTGTAGTATGGCCTCTAGATATAACTCCTGTGGACCCCAGACACCCCAGTCTCACCCTGCATTCATCTATCTTTTATATAGTATCTACTGTATGTGTGCCATGTATATGGTGTAATTTATGCAGTGGCAAAATGACAAGGCCTGTGGGTGATGGGGGCCATTGCTATTTCCTTGGATGCATGGTTGAACACCATTGAGGAGGAGATGGCCACTGGCTCCCTGTTTCGCCCTTGCTCTGCAGCTGTGGGTCCCAGATAGGTGTAATGACATCAGGGGAAGCCTGTGATGTGATGCCAGTGGGCCCTGCAGCTGCGGCCAGAGTGGGTGCAGAGGAAATGTAGGGGGTAATACATTATATATATACAGTATATATTTATTTATTATACACCCTACATATGCCCTATACCTGTCACGTGTAATGTAATTCTGAATGTTGACCTGCCATATCCTAAAGGTGTGTAATATGTGCACTGTTAGGATTTCACTTGCTGATTCGAGTGGTAGTTATCTGATCGCTCACATGTGATTTGCAATGTGTGGTCATCTGCCAAATGACGTCTCCTCCTGCTTTTCTCAAATTGAAAATGATAACAATGAGAGAAGCAGGAGGAGACGTCATTCAGCAGATGACCCCCAGTCTGCAAATCACTGGTGAGCGATCACATGACCACTCAGATTGGCAAATTAAATCCTAACAGTGTATATTATATGCTTTGGGGATTTGGCTAATCTGCAGAATGTCACACAGGGGAGACACTGGTCAGTGCAGGGCAGCAGAGCAGGGAGAAGCCGCCGGGGACCGGCCTCCCGGGCTCCTCATCCTAGTTGCATCGTCCCTGGACAGATATTATATGTGTTTTATTTGAAACGCGGCAGCATCAGAGTAAAATATACACAATTGCAATAATGGAGCCGATGTCTGATTCCTTACACCCGGAGGTCGTGCAGGAGGAATCAGCTGTCAGAGAACTTATGCTGTAACAAAATAACATTGGAGTCTCATACGTGACATGGCGTCACTGCCGTCTGCACATCACATGTCATGGTTTAGTGTAGGTATGACGGTCTGTCAATGTAATGCATCGCTAGGAGCTGAGGTGTATTATGAGGAGCTGCAGCAGCTAAGATGTGTATTATGGGGTTCTGCAGCAGCTGAGGTGTATTATGAGGAGCTGCAGCAGCTGAGATGTGTATTAGGCTATGTGCGCACGTAGCGTTCTGTCCTGCAGAATTTTCTGCAGCGATTTGAACAGCACACGTGCGCTTCAAATCGCTGCAGAAAGAGTCCGTAATGAAAAAAAAAAAAGCCGATTCCATGCGCTCTGAGTGCAGCCCCTCCCATAGACAGAGCGGGCGCTGCATGCAGAGCGCAGGAAAGAAGTGACATGTCACTTCTTAGAACGTGCGCTTCGGGCAGCAGCCGAAGCGCTGTGCTCTAATACGCCACGTGCGCACGTCTCCTGCATAATCTTCATAGATTATGCTGGGGACGCAGGACGCATGCAGTTACGCTGCGGTGCAGATTGCAGCGTAACTGCATGCAAATACGCAATGTGCGCACATAGCCTTATGGGGTTCTGCAGCAGCTGAGGTGTATTATGAGATTCTGCAGCAGCTGAAATGTGTATAATGAGGTTCTGCAGCATAGAAGATGTGTATGATGAGGTTCTGCAGCAATTGAGATGTGTATGATGATGTTCTGCAGCATCTGAGGTGTGTATTATGAAAGTCTGCAGAATATCACGATTCAGCGCGGATTTATCTTACAAATTTTCCAACAAAATTATTTGCAGCATTGCCAGCAGGTGTGAGCCCAAACTGGTTAATAAATGGATTACAGTATATATGCCATAGTTCTTCCATACATAGAGCCCCTCCCTCATGGTGTGTATGTGGTACTGCAGCTTAGTCTTTTCAGGTCAGTAGAGCTGAGAGGCAGTGACACATACACAGCGCCCCCCATCCTCATGGCCCCATGGTGTGTATGTGGTACGGCACCTCAGTCTGTTCAGGTCATTGGAGCTGAGAGGCAGTGACACATATAACCTGAGGACTCTTTATTACATAGAAAGCAGAGATTTTTTTTCTAATTTCGTACATTCTCCTTTAACATTTGAATTTTGGACTTTTTGGTCCAGAGTACACGCAGCATCGGCCGCCGGCTCCATCGTGCATTATCTGGCATCATCCTGTACTTTTATCCTCGGGATTTGTATAGTAGATGCTGATCCCACCAATGGGGCCACGACCTGCGCCGATCTAAGTGTATAGAAATATATATCATCTCTCTATGAAGAGCGGCAGCGCCTCATTCTCCAGATACATGTGCGCCCCATTGGGGGGATCCGCATGTACCATCCATGATGTAATATCCAGGGATACGGCATAAATGGTTGAAATCGGAAGACCTCTAAAAGAACGAGATCAAACGTGGTGGGTTTGAGGTGCAGATTCTCCAGCACAAATTTGGAGTATTTTGTACATTTGAAGAGCTGAATTTTATTAGGATATAAAAAAAATTGGCTCCTGTCGTCATTTGTTTCCTGGGAAACTGGGTAAAAAAATCAGTAGGGGGGGGAACCAAAGGGCAGTTTTGCACAGGGCGCCTTTCAGGCTAAGGCCGGCCCTGCTCAGACCCATTGTGAGACCATATGCTGGTGCGGTTGGCCCTGGGTTCCTAATGCAGGACAATGCCAGAGCTCATGTGGCTGTAGGGTGTGAGCAGTTCCTGCAAGATGAAGGCATTGAAGCTACGGACTGGCCCGTCCATTCCCCAGACCTGAATCCAATTGAGCACATCTGGGACATCATGTCTTGCTCCATCCACCAACATCACGTTGCACCACAGACTGTCCAGGAGTTGGCGGATGCTTTAGTTCAGGTCTGGGAGGAGATCCCTCGGGAGACCATCCGCAACCTCATCAGGAGCATGCCCAGGTGTTGTAGGGAGGTTATACAGGCACGTGGAGGACACACTCAATACTGAACATCATTTTGGCTTGTTTCCACCTTAATTTTGTCTTGCTTTGTCTTGTTTTGATTTCATTTTGACTTGTTTCCACTTTCATTTTGTGTGTATCTTCAAATCCAGGCCTCCTATGATTAAAACATTTGATTTCAATTGATAATTTTTGTGTGATTTTGTTGTCAGCATATTCAACTTTGTACAGAACAAAGTATTCAATGAGAATATTTCATTCATTCATTCAGATCTGGGATGTGTTACTTGAGTGTTCCCTTTAATTTTTTAAGCAGTGTATAAAGCTGAGTGTATGTGTGTGTGTATGTCCATGAAAGGAATCTGCACCATCGCATTTACAATCATGAAATTTAGCACAGCTGCATCATTTAACTCAGGGAACCTCATAGACTATGTTTTGAGGCGAAATTTTAACCCTGCGCTTTACAGTTATTCGCCAGAAAAAAACACTTACTGCTTGGATGTGTGAAGTAATATATTGGCTGTTTTGACAGCCTGGATATTTATCAGGTGGCCTAAAGCAACCAATCAGAGCTCTGCTTCTATATTTCTACAGGACATTAATAGGCGTTCTGATTGGTTGCTATAGGCAACAAAGGACATTCTTAGTTATAGGACAGCTTATGTATTAGTGAATATGTTTTTGGTGGTTAGAGGTAGAATGGGAGAGTGGGAGAGAAAGGGAGAGTTGGAGAACGTGGGAGAGTTTGAGAGAGAGGGAGAGAGAGGGAGACAGGGAGAGTGGGAGAGAGGGATAGAGGAATAGAGGGAGAGTGGGAGAGACTTAGTTACTATCCAGGTCATTGCCGGGTACTACAGCTAGTAAGCAATATAAGCAGAGCACAACATGCATAATTATAGGGGCTGCAGATGTTGCAGTTGCACCCAGGCCTTCTGGCCTTGGATAAACCCCAGGCTCCTATACCAGTATTTTAAATGATATATGGTAGGTAAGAGAGCAAGATACACAGCTTGGACTGCGGTCCTGAAGCTACAAATTAAACATCTCGAATAAAACTTAATTATATCTAAATATAAAATAATGAAATGATATACCACAAAATATTACTGGAAAAAATTGCATTTCCGCAAACCCATACATCCCAGCATTAGATTTTCCATGGTCAACAATTTTTGCAATAAACCAATTTTATTGAAGTCATTTTTGCTGGTATAAAAATAAACAAATCCAAAAGGTGAAAAAAGTAATGTTTTACAATGACAAAGAAAAACTTTTAGAAGAAAATAGGATTAAATAAGAAAAAGGCAGAAGATGGAAGAGAATTAGAAATACTACTTGTTTCAAATTAGACAACTCTTTGTGGGACTTCGTGAGATTCTGGCTAGCAAGTTTTGTCTTAAGGCCCCGTTACACGCAACGACATCGCTAACGAGATATCTCTGGGGTCACGGAATTCATGACGCACATCTGGCGTCGTTAGTGACGTTGTTGCGTGTGACACCTACGAGCGACCGCTAACGAACCGAAAAACAGCAAAAATCGTTGATTGTTGACACGTCGTTCCTTTCCCAAATATCGTTCCTCATTTTGGGCGCAGGTTGTTCATCATTCCTGAGGCAGCACACATCACTACTTGTGACACCCTGTGAACGATGAACAACAGCGTTCCTGCGTCCTCCGGCAACAAGGTGGGAGTGACGTTAATGCGGCTGCTCTCTGCCCCTCTGCTTCTATTGGTGGCCCACTGTGTAACGTTGCTGTGACGCCGCACAAACCACCCCCTTAAAAAAGAGTTTGTTTGCCGGCCACAGCGACGTCGTTAGGAAGGTATGTGCGTGTGACGCGTACTAGCGATATTGTTCGCCACGGGCAGCGATTTGCCCGTGACGCACCCACGACGGGGGCGGGTGCGATCAGTAGCGACATCGCTAGCGATGTCGCAGCGTGTAAAGCGACCTTTACTGTATTTTGCCTTCACTACAAAATCTGTACCTGGATTTTCATCACCTATCCACAAAATGCCAAAATGCTGTGTATTATGCTGAGGTAGGGAGATTCATGGGATTAATGTTCTCCTTACCTTACATAATGCACACTTGATGGGACAATTGCCAATGGAAGCATTGGATGCTTAGTACATATTGAGTCCAGGTTTTATCCCAATTATTGGACTCTACGTTTGATCCTTGCTTTTCCTCAGATAGTTCCCTTAGCAGCTATCCTACCCAATCTCAGATAGTGACATTGAGGAGATGGATAGGAGAATATGCCGTTTCATGCCTTTTCAATTAAAATTATTTTTTTCTTCTTAGCTCTCTTGCAGCATATAACATGAAATGTTAAGGGATACATTTTGGGGCGAAAAATAATTGATTTAACCAACTACTTTAACGTTGTTTCTGGCAATTGGTCTCCTTATTGATAAGAAAGTGCAAAGGAGTGGTCCCCCCAGACTCTAAAGCCTTCATGGGGCCCAAAAGGTGATGAAATAGGAAGCTGTCACAATGACTATGGGATAATGGGGAACAGGACTCTAAAGTTGTCCCTCAAACTGGACGACCATATGCTATCCCTATTCTCAGGGATACCCCTAATGGTGGGGATGCCTGACTCTCCTTCCAAGGCTTGATCCTGACCAGCCCTGAATCGATTGCACTTCCCAATCCCCCCATGGAGAGACGGGACACGAGTGTGATGAAACCCACAGATAAAGACGGACAAGGAAAAATCAAAACTCTGTCATGCAGCACACGGACACAATGGTAAAGACAATAAGAGATTGAGGAGTAAAAACAATAGCAGGAAGGAAGCTACAAAACAAAAAAACAAAAATGGTAAACTCCACAATTGCACCAAGCAATGAGCACAACTTTCACCAGTAAGTCTGGGACACCACACCTCACAGACAAACATCGATTAAACTATAGATGGCATGGGTGGATGGATTCCACCTGCATAAATAGAAATGCAGCAGATATGATAGGCCTTTACACAACATGTGACCAAAGGCGCAACCAGACCAGCAGAGATTAACTCTTGCTAACCTGCCTATGAATCAGCACACAGCAGGTCGACGCTAGAGTGTGCATGTGTTGATCCCAGACACCAGAAAAACCATCGGGCGCAGTGTCAGTATCTACAATCTGAACAGCGCCCAACACCATGAACATCTGAACAGCGCCATGACAGTTGGCGAAATTTGTGAAAAATTCCGTGTGACAGAAGATCAGAAAGTATCTGATGAGATGATGAATGTGGTTGACATACATTATATAGAAGATTCGCTCATTCTTAAAGAAGATTACTGTGGAAATTGGAGCGTATAATTTTCCAAAATTCTAGACTACTCAAGTAGCAATGTGTATGTATCTACATATTTTCCTTTCCAAGATTGAAGAAGTACAGCCAACTATCTCTGCTCTAAACTAACTCCAGATTTTCTGCTAATCTGCAATTTGATAATATCACACAGTTTTGATTAGTTCTACTTCTCAGATGCATTACGAATCCCATAGACATTTTATTATACTGATCTCTTTAACATACCATGACTAATGGGGATTATCCATGAGATTAGAATAGCGAACTTGACAATGCTTCTCAAATATCAATGTCAATTTCCGGTTTGGGGGCTGTAAGCTCCTGACCACACAATATATATATACAGAGAGTGTGTATAGTGGTCACGACATCTAGTAATCATGAAGATTGCAGTTGCCTTTCTACTAGTAGCTGTTAGCTGCTACTTCAGTAAGTTACACTTTATGTATAGCTTTTTATATAGATGTAAAATATGCGCTTTAAAGGGAATTCATAACTTTACTCCTAAAGAGTGTTATTTTTTATCACATTTTGGACTTATATATGTCAGAATGCCTTTTTTTCCTTGTATCTAAAAGTAGGGTTGACTGTACTTTCTAAGAAAAGGGGATCCTGCGAAAAAAATATGTTTTATAATATATGTTTTACTCTACAATGGGAATCAATGGACATCATATGAACTGTATGGTACAAGGATGCATATATTGGCGTCAAATTTTGGCAATGCATGTTTTGGGGAATTTCCCAATGTGTATATATAATGTAAAAATACCAAGAAAGAGCCATGATGGAACAATACTAGCAGTGGGTCACACAAAGTTGTAACATTCCTAGGTATTATATTACATAGTTAATGGTGTCCCACCTTTTTTTTTAAAGATGTTGCATCAGCTAACTGTGTGAGAAGATGTACTACAAATTGTATTCCGGGCCATATTTATGATTTTCAATGCCTACTCAAGGCTGTGGTAAGTAAAGATGCTGAACTCTATATAGTTTTTTTTATAATGTATTACATAAAACGTTACATGAATATATTAATGGTACTGTAAATGTGCAGTATGGTTAAAAAGGGGGAACCAAAACTAATATTAATTTCATTCCTAAATATCTATGTAATGTAGCAATCTAATACATTTTCTAATACACTTCAACTAAAAAGTCCCTGCCAGTTAGATTTCATTTGATAATCCCCAGTGCATGCTGGGATATTAAACGAGATGTCATGAAGGGGAATGGAGTATAATCACTACCGCAGATGCTCTCTTCACCCTAACATGAGGTGTCATCAGTGACCTTTATTTCAAATGGGCTAACCCTGCCCTACTGAGCATGTGCTAGTTGTCAATTCCGACATATGCTCAGTATGAGCTCACTGAGCAAAACTCCTATTCAATGCACAGTGACAGTGCGCTCCCTTGCCTCTCTGTCTGTCTGTCTCCCTCTCTGTCTGTCTGTCTCCCTCGCTGTCTGTCTGTCTCCCTCTCTGTCTGCCTGTTTCCCTCTCTGTCTGCCTGTTTCCCTCTCTGTCTGTCTGTTTCCCTCTCTGTCTGTCTGTTTCCCTCTCTGTCTGTCTGTTTCCCCTCTCTGTCTGTCTGTTTCCCCTCTCTGTCTGTCTGTTTCCCCTCTCTGTCTGTTTCCCTCTCTGTCTGTCTGTTTCCTGTTACGGTTGCTGCGAGCACTGGAGACTATGTCCAGATTTCTTGCTACTGCACATGTGCGAGCGCTGGAGACTAAGTCCAGATTTCTTGCTACTGCACATGTGCGAGCGCTGGAGACTAAGTCCAGATTTCTTGCTACTGCACATGTGCGAGCGCTGGAGACTAAGTCCAGATTTCTTGCTACTGCACATGTGCGAGCGCCGGAGACTAAGTCCAATCTTGGAGCCATTGCACATGTGCGGGTGACATCATCGCTGACACGAGGTCACATGTCTCTGACACCTTCTATGCCGATTGGTCGCTGGTCATGTGCTTGTGACGTCTTGCTCGGTGATAGGCCAGCATGACGTCACTCCTGTCGTTCTGGCAGCGGATTGGCTCTGGTGTCCTCCATCTTGGATGAGGCACAGAGTCTATATAAGACCCTGACACACGCCGCATGGTGCTCAGTCCTCTTGGTTCATGCATATGAGTAGACGCTCTGTGCGCGTTCCTCTAGGCATTCCTCTGTCTATGCTAGGTGAGCGCTACCGGCAGGGTAGCGTTCTTATACCTTACAGCTTCGGCTGCTGTCCGTATCCTTACCTCTTAGGGGAGCGGACATAGGCAGGTGCCTGAGGCACATGGTCTGGCTGGGCCTTGTGATTCTACTCGTAGGTGGACGTTGCCGCTAGGGTAACGTTCCTTATACTGCGTCTGGCAGTTGTTCGTATCCTCGCACACTAGGGGAGCGAACAGAGGTAGGAGCTTTGTGCGGCTTACGCTGCTGTTCGTCTCTTTTGCACCACTAGAAGAGCGGACCTAGGCAGGTGCCATATCTAGTGGTTCGTGTCCTCGCACACTAGTGGAGCGAACGCAGGTAGGAGCTTTGTGCGGCTTATGCTGCTGTTCGTCTCTTTTGCACCACTAGAAGAGCGGACCTAGGTAGGTGCCATTTCGCACACATTGCCTTTGTCTCTGTGATTATTAACAGAGATCATTCCACACACCCTCCAAGTAAGGGAGGAATTGCTTTACTTATTATATTTACTTACTTATTATATCCTTCTGTGAGTTAACAGAGGTATTGCACTCTGCCATAGTCTGCAGCAAAGTCTTTGCACGGTGGACCCTGACTGTCTGATACTCCTTTCGGTTATTATCAGACAGCCCCCCGTAACATTTCCCCTCTCTGTCTGTTTCCCTCTCTTTCTGTCTGTCTACCTCTCTGTCTGTCTGTTTCCCCTCTCTGTCTGTTTCCCTCTCTTTCTGTCTGTCTACCTCTCTGTCTGTCTGTTTCCCTCTCTGTCTGTCTGTTTCCCTCTCTGTCTGTCTGTTTCCCTCTCTGTCTGTCTGTTTCCCCTCTCTGTCTGTCTGTTTCCCCTCTCTGTCTGTCTGTTTCCCCTCTCTGTCTGTCTGTTTCCCCTCTCTGTCTGTCTGTTTCCCCTCTCTGTCTGTCTGTTTCCCCTCTCTGTCTGTCTGTTTCCCCTCTCTGTCTGTCTGTTTCCCCTCTCTGTCTGTTTCCCCTCTCTGTCTGTCTGTTTCCCCTCTGTCTGTCTGTTTCCCCTCTCTGTCTGTTCCCCTCTCTGTCTGTTTCCCTCTCTGTCTGTTTCCCCTATCTGTCTGTCTTTCTCTATGTCTCTGTCTGTCTCCCTCTCTGTCTGTCTCCCTCTTTCTGCCTGTCTGTCTCCCTCTCTGTTTGTGTCTCTGTGTCTCTCTCTCTCTCTGTGTTGTGTGTGTCTGTCTGTGTGTGTCTGTCTCTAGAGAAATGATATTACCTCACACATAGGTTTCTTATACTAAGAATGTCCTTTGTTGCCTGTAGCTCCCACCTCCATTGACTTTAATGTAAGCATGCTTTTTAGAGAATAACTGTAAAGCGCGGGGTTACATTTTCCCATTAAAACAGTGTATGACGTTCCCTGAGTCAAATGGGGTGTCTGCAAAATTTTGTGATTCATTTGTGTGTATCATTTTTGTGTATATGTGTGTTTGTGTGTATTCATTTAGCGGACACACACACACACACACACACACAAACACACACACACACATGGCTTTATATATTAGATTGGATTTAGCTTTTATGGAGCGTTCTACTACTTCAGAGCTCTTGATTCGAAGTGTTAATACTGATAATAAAATGTCATCATTTTTTGTTTAGAATAAAGAAGTATAAAGCTGCTTTTACACATCCGGTTTTTCCTGTGCGGCACAATCCGGCGCTTTGCAGAAAAAACACAACCGTTTTTTTTTTTTTGCATAGACTTACATTAGTGCCGTATTGTGCCACATGGGCTTGCGTTCCGTCCGGTTTTTGCCGCATGTGGAAGATTTAGCCGATGCGACAGCCGGATGGAACATTGCCTGGCACGTTTTTTTGTCTGGCAAAAAAAGCCGCATCGTGCCACATGCGGCGTCCTGTGGCAAACACCGCACCCGGCCGCCGCATGTGGTTTTTTTCCACTGCACATGCTCAGTAGCCTGCCGCAAGCGGCAAAAACCGGATGGGCCGCATGTAAAAAACATATGCAAAGGATTCGGTTTTGTCGTCGCATCCATTGCATAGGTTTTAGAGCTGGATTGGCCGGCTCTGCTAAAACCGGATGTGTGAAAGCAGCTTTAACCATTATCTATGTTCACAGGAGGTATATGGACTGCATTGCCTGGGCCAATAGTAATTCTTCTGACCCAAACTAACTGCCTCATATTGCCTATGAGGCTACCAGCTTGAATCAGAAAACTTGCGTTGGATCCGGCCTCTATGAGATGTATACAGAGTGTGAAACAGAGTACTCCTGAAAAACCATAGATCACAGAACATGGTATTAAAATGTGCCAAATAGGAATCTCATCACTGCTGAATCTGTAGATATTGATTCTAAACTGAAATAAAATATCTACATGTAAAATATTCTGTGATAAGTATGAAATGATTCTGATGAGGATGTGAAAATGGTACAATCATTCATATATTGAACCTATTTATTCTCAGGGAAAAAAACCAGTGGAAATGATTATTGCCATGGGCAACGTCTTATGCGCTTATGACACATGTAAGGTAAGGAAATGATGTGGCGGGAAATACAGAAAGCATACATAATTATATAGCTAATATAGCTCTACAGAAGTAGATTTGCCCACCGTTTACAGGGTTTTTTTTATTAACCTGAAACAATGTATGGAAGAAAACTTGCAAAGAACACAGATTTCAATTTTTCTTCTGATCCCTTCTCATATTGACCAAAAGTCTGCGGACAAGCGTAATGCTATATTAGTGTGTAGGGCATAGAATTCCTGGTATTCTATTTTCCCATGTGTATATTACAGTCAGATACACGGGAATAGAAAAAGATATGCATAATCTGGAAACAAGCTCTTAATCTTTTGACGGAAACATAATGCAGGACTGGATTAGATTAAAGGGAATCTGACAGCAAATTTGTCACCTAATCTGAGAGCAGCACAAGAGGCAGAGCCCCTGATTCCAGCAATGTAATAAAATCACTATTTCACAAACACGAGATTGTTACTAGAGGACATGTTGCCATGTTAGTAATCCATAATCATTAGATCTGTTTAACTCCACCCCAGCCCCTGATTGGCCTCTTAATGCCTATGGACAGTATACACAGAAAGTACCAATCAGTGGTGTTGGTAGGTGTTACGACTGAACCATAGCGTTCTCACGGAGAAGGAAAAACCAGGGTAGATGTAAACCAAGGTCCCAAAACAGGCTACTACTTGTCCTAGATTTGACCTTGATTTGTTCCTGCCTAACAATTGGGGATAGCACCCTAAGTTTAGGTAATGGTGGCCCCACTCGTCATCAGGTGACCCTGAATGTTTTTAACTGCACCGTAAGCTATAAACCAAACGTAACACAAAAACAACAATAATCATAAATGAAGTGCACAGAGGCAGAGGATGAGATACAGGGCTAGGAACGTACAAACACAGTCATACAGGAATGATGGAATACTAGAGACCAAAAAGAATAACAGAATATGTGGAAACCCTCCCAAACCTAAATGAAGCAAAATAGGAGATAACTGGGAAGGGAGTTACACAAACAAACTGCAGGGAATAGCAATAGAAATGACTCGGTAAGAAAAACTTGACTGAAGAGTTGGAACTCCAGACAACAATTTATCCAGAAATATATCTAGCACTGACACGTGTGAGTAGTAAGTATAGATAGCACCTCTCAAAATGTGATTGGGCAAACCAAGTGAGAAACTGCACACACCTGAATGAAAGTGAAATAGTAAGGCAAAGTATAAGAAAGACAAGAGATCCTTCAGCAGATGGACCAGCACAAAACCGGCTATGGATCATCCAAGAGGGAAACCAACCAACAACCAGAGATCACTGGTTCAAGCAATGATTTTGTTAAGCAGCCAAGTAAGTGAAACTTTGAGGAAATCAGGCTTTCTGTCCCTACATCATGCTGTTCTCAGATGATGTAGCAGAAATTAAGCAAAAAAAGATCTTTAAAAGAAAGATTGCTGGGATTTCTGTGCCTTTTCTATAATTAGCAATCCTTAAATGTGCGGCCCTCCTATGCATCCCTGTGTTCCTGGACAGCATGCTCTTTACCAGCATGTCTATTTGTTACACGTTACTATATGGTGCTCACTTACAGTTTCTTTTTTTGTAGCCAATGAAAAATAAAATGGAACTTGTAAAAGAACTAAGAAAACTTAAGGTAAATCAATACGTGATTGCAATATGATAATTAAGAAATAGGTTTTAGTTGTGAAAGGAGTAAAACTGTTAAATACAGTATACATACAGCTCTGGGCTGAGCAAAAATGGGGGAGATTTCTAAAATGGGTTGCCAGGATTTTGTAATTGAGGTTATCAATATGAGTGAATTGAAATGGAACAACACCGCTCTCTAGTGGATGTTTCTGAGAACTGCGGCTCAGCGCATATGCTGTTGTGCTGTTCCGGCTCCATTCCCTGTTGATTGTATTGGGATGCTGGAGCTGGGAACAACTGTCAGGTGTCGGATCCACACAGATCACTTATTGATGATCTACCCTTAGGACGCTCCCTGTAATAGTGTCTTAAACATAGTGTCAGAAACGTCAACAAATTTATGAAGTGTGATGAATTTCCTACATCTAGCTAGAAACTCCATCGCTGTATCAAAGTGATGGCACATTCCTTCAATTAATCTGGTGCATTATATGCCTTCTCTTAACCATTCATACTTTTTCTATTAAGAGACAATAGGCAAACAAGGCATACAAGCTAGTTTATTGAGGCAATTTGTAACAAAGTAAGCGCCACCATTTTCTTTTCACAGTTGCGTAGACTGCCACCATGTTTCTCCGCAAAATAAGACAGGGTCTTATATTATTTTTGGCTTCAAAAGATGATCTAGGGCTTCTTTACAAGGGAGTCTTATATTTTGTATTGGCATCAGTGATTGGGACTAACATTAATGGAAAATGAATATTTACCCCATCACCCCCCGCGCCATGGCATCAGTGATTGGAACGTGTGTTAATGACAAATTAATATTCACCCCTTTCCCCTGCCCATAATCCTGCGCACTACTCTGTGCTGGCATCAGTGATTGGAACGTGTGTTAATAGCAAATGAATATTCATCCCCTTCCCCTGCACATAATCCTGCGCACCCCTCTGTGCCAACATCAGTAATTGGAAAGTGTGTTAATGTAAATGAATATTCACCCCTTTCCCCTACTCATAATCCCGCCCATCGCTCTGTCGTGGCATTAGTGATTCAGGCAGACTTACTACTGCTCTACTATCGCATCACAATGCTCAAATTGACCTGTGGATCTTCTTACGCAAGCATGTCAGTATTTCTATACAACTGTCATGCCCAAGTAAGAAGAGCAGATGGCTAGTCCAAGTGTGGCGCCCCTGACCTGGTCAGGCACCACTGAGTACTGCACCCATGCTGGGGACAGTACAAAACAGGTAATCCAGAAGGCTGACCGAGGTGTGACTACACAGGCGCATAGTGATCAGGTCTCACACATGTACCTTTGAGAGGACCCCTGGGGATCCCAGGAGGGGGCGAAGCCTCCATCTCCACTCGAGGGGTGGAGGGGGCGAAGCCTCCATCTCCACTCAAGGGGTGTGGTAGAGAGCCTGGTTGCTAGGTGACGTAGGCAAGAACAGGAGAGGAGGGAAGAGTGAGCCGAGACAGTTGAGTGGTGAAGTTCAGGGAGGGCAGAAGCAGACCCTGTAGCTCTACACAATTCTGACAACGTACGCGCAGTGACTACCGACGGGGGAGAACGGTCACCTGGTAGTGCTGCCTGAAATCCACACACAGCTAAAGAGAGAGCAACGGAGTGGAAAGTAAGGAGACTGTCAGGGAGGTACCAGGCCCAAACGGGTAGCAGGTCCCGGGGCAGGGATAGATCCACCTGTCCTTTGCCAAACCTGCATGAGGGGGCACTTTACACCCCCAAGACAACACCACAGAGTCCGCAGCCCCGTAGCAAAGTGAGGGCCCATAGCTCACAGGAGGCAAGCAGCCGGAGTGACCTGGTCCAGGCTACAAGCAAACGGGCCAAAAGAAGGGGAGAGAGGCACCAGCAACTTCCCTGGGCGACCCCAGCAGGGCTTCAAGCAGGGGTTACCCCAAAACACAACGGGCTAAGGAAGGCGAGTTGGTAGCCACCCTCATAAGTCAGCCTGAAGGACACCTGGTTCCAGCCTGGTTCATCCCAGCTACGCCCGGGTTACTCACCCTGCCACCATCAGTGAGTAAAATCCCTGAAAGACATCCTGCTTGTGCGTGTGAGTCATTCTGCGACTTGTAGTTCCACACACCTACACGGGACCCTGGGGCATGCCTCACTCTCAGGAGGCTATTACAACTGACTGCACCTACTATCAGCCCCAGGCACCCCTAACCTGCAGTGGCGGTCCCCACTGACCGCAATTCTGAGAGTGGCGTCACGACAATCAAAATAGAGGATTTCCTACCTGTGACAAGATCCAGCCGCGTGGAGTCCCTGAAGGTAATGCACCGCTGCACCGACACCGAGCCTCTGGGCCCCACACAAGCATTGTGATGCGTTCTTTGGGCAGTAATGTGGCAGTCTGACTGAATCACTGATGCGCAAGAGGGGTGGGTGGGAATATAGGTTGATGGAAAATGGTGAATATTAATTTGCAATTAACACACATTCCAATCACTGATACTGGCACAGAGGTGTGCGCAGGATTATGGCCAGGGAAGGTGGTGAATATTCATTCGCAATTAACACATGTTCCAATCACTGATGCCAGCACAGAGGGGTCAGCGGGATTATGGGCAGGGAAAGGGAGTGAAAATTTATTTGCCATTAACACAGGTTTCAAAGGACGCCGGGGCACAGGGGTGAGTGGGGGAAGGGCTGAATATTAATTTACCATTAACAAGCCAGAATATGACTATAAACTTCCAGGGCTTACAGCAACACAATGGGGCAACGTACACCAATAAAAGTTACATATCCTGAAAGGGTTGCCCCAACTCTTTTTCAGGATACTATAATACGGTACACAACTAGTACTTATTTTTGGAGTAGGGCCTATATTATAAGCATACTCCAAGAAGACCGAAAAATCGTGCTACGACTTATTTTTCGGGTAGGTCTTATTTTCTGTGAAACATAATATAGTCTTCTTAAATGGTGTGCAATGTAGAGAAACATCTGTATGACCAAGAAAGCACTGTAAATAATAAATATTAAGAAAATGTGGCATTTCCTAGGTAATGCAGATCAGCTTCCGATCACTTAAAGGGGTTGTCTGGCCTAGAATGATAAGCCTGCAGTCACTCTATGTGACTGCAGATTAATGAATATTTCCAGCGCACACACTGTGCATGGCGAGGATTCACTGGTTTCTGAGCGGGCAATGGCGGTCACGCAATTATGTGATATGGATACTCCTGCCCAGGACCCGACTAGTGGGCACAGCCTCGCTCATTTCTAGTGTATTGAGCAAGGCTGCATCCACTAGACTGGACGAGGCCTTGCTCAATAAACTTGTATTGGGTGAGTGTGGTTCTGGCTAGGAGTATGTATATCACATAAATGCGGTCACATGGCTGCCGTTCCCAGCTCAGAAATGGGCAAATCCTTGCTGCGCACAGTGTGGGCGCTATGAGGATTCACATGTCCACAGTCACTCAGAGTGATACACAGTGTGACTGCAGGCTTATCATTCTAGACTGGGCAACCCCTTTAAATAGGAGATGATCTGCAGTACCTTACAGCAGTCATGAAACAGTGTACAGAGCCGTGCGTTTTCTGCTTTGTCCATTGTTCACACCTGGCTGCTTCTAGAGTACATGGCTAATTAGCAGGGATTCCAGGGGATGGACCTCACCAATATGATATCCTATGCTCTTCTATTTCTTACACAGCATCCCATTAAACAAGTACCCCACAGTATCTATACAGCATATATTTTTTAGGCCTCTTTCACACATCTGTGCATTTAATGCACGTGTGTGATGGTCAGTATGTTTGTACGTGCGTGTGTTCTTCGTGTGCTGTTCGCGTGCTATTCATGTGACATCCGGATAGCACACGGACAGCATGAATTTGTATACTTACCTGTCTCCGCTGCTGCTGTCTATGTCGCTGCTGTCACACTAGCTTCCGGGTCCACAGTCAATGCAGTGAATATTCATGAGCATAATGAGTGGGCCCAGAAGCAAATGTGACAGCAGCGACCGGGGACAGGTAAGTATAAAAATTTTTTTTTTTTTTTAAGTGACAAGTGTTTACTTCAATACGTGTCACACTGATGTCACCTGTTCAGCCACCAGTAAACAGACATGTCACCTTGTGGTGCACACGGACACGCGTGTGCTCTACATAGACACATGGTCAGTGTGAAAATTGCGCAATTGAATTTAATGGGTCTACCTGTGTCTTTGTCTCCGGTATGTGTGAAAACGCACATCACACTTACCAGGACACAGGTGTGAAGGATGCCTTACATGGTGACTTCTCGGCAGTAACAAAAATAATATTTAAAATTACAACAAAAACATTAGGCAGGGGTTTTCCATTTCCATTGTTTCTAAATTTTTGGTGGGCAGTATTGTCATTTGAGTGCATACATTCTTTGTCTTTCAGGAGGTTTCAGGTTGTAAAATGGAGAACATTCTTGGAAATGACTTTACAATGGTGAATATTTCTGTACTTTTATAATCTTTAATTTCACTGCTAAGTTCTCTCTTTTTAGGAATACTGTGAAGAGTAACTGAACCAACCACCAACTAAAACTTTTCAGTTTGCTCAATATAATACATTTTACATTTCTTTTTCGCAATAACAGTAATGCATCCCAATCACATTTCCAATCAAACCTTTTCACTTCAGTTTATATTTCACTGCCCTTCATACTGTGAGTTGCAGGAAGCTGAGATCCATTGTACTGCTCGAAACACCTGTCCACTGTTTAGGCTGCTTTACACGCCGCGACATCGCTAGCGATAGCACCCGCCCCCGTCGTTTGTGCATCACAGGCAAATCGCTGCCTGTGGCAAACAATAATGCCGGTACACGTCACACCAACTTGCCTTCATAGCGACGTCGCTGTGGCCGGTGAACAAACCTTTTTTTAAGGGGGCGGTTCGTGCGGCGTCACAGTGACATCACACAGCAGGCCACCAATAGAAGTGGAGGGACGCAGAGCAGACACATGAACGTCACTCCCACCTCGTTGCCGGAGGACGCAGGAACACTGTTGTTCATCGTTCCCGGGGTGTCGCACGTAGCGATGTGTGCTGCCTCAGGAACGATGAACAACCTGCGTCCCAAACGAGCAACGATATTTTGAAAATGAACGACGTGTCAACAATCAATGATTTGGTGAGTATTTGGGATTGTTAGCGGTCGCTCGTAAGTGTCACACGCAACGGCATCGCTAACGAGGCCGGATGTGCGTCACGAATTCCGTGACCCCAGCGACATCTCGTTAGCGATGTCATTGCATGTAACGGGGCCTTTTGTGTCTAAAATATTGTCATACAAGGGACAATTGGGTTATTACTTATTAGGGAATTTAATTTGCAGCTGTGCAAAACAGTGATTAGAGAACCACGGCTAGAATTTAGGTGGGACAAAAGGCTGTTGAGCCTCTATTTTCCAGAGATATTTTTCAGATTCTGAAATGCATGGCAGCGCAGGGAAGAAATCCAACAATCTTGAAGTCTATCAAGACTTATTTCAAATCTAAGGCGGGCTTTGCACGCTGCGACATCGGTAACAATGTGTTACCGATGCTGCAGCGATAGTCCCGCCCCCGTTGCACGTGCAATATCTAGTGAAAGCTGCCGTAGCGATTATTATCGCTACGGCAGTTTCACACGCACATACCTGCCGTGCGACGTCCCTCTGGCCGGCGACCCGCCTCCTTCCTAAGGGGGCGGGTTGTGCGGCGTCACAGCGACGTCACACGGCAGGCGACCAATTGAAGTGGAGGGGCGGAGATGAGCAGGATGTAAACATCCCGCCCACCTCCGTCCTTCTCATTGCAGCCGGCGGCAGGTAAGGTAATGTTCCTCGCTCCTGCGGCTTCACACACAGCGATGTGCGCTGCCGCAGGAGCGAGGAACAACATCGTACCTGTCGCACCATCGGCATTATGGAAATGTCGGAGGCTGCAGCGATGATACGATAACGACGCTTCTGCGCTCGTTCATCGTATCAAAAAGGTTTTACACGTTGCGATATCGACTGCGACGCCGGATGTGCGTCACTTTCGATTTGACCCCATCGACATCGCACGTGCAATGTCGCAACGTGCAAAGCCGCCCTTAGGCCAGGTCCACACTGGGACTACTGCAATCCTCGCATGACACTCGGCTCAGGCTGGCAGCACAGCAGGAGCCAAGTGTCATGCGAGTGTCACTGCGACTGAGGTCCGATCATGCGATCGGACCACAGCTGCGGGGGGCGGGCCGGCTCTGAGGAGGGGAGAGCCGGCACTGAGGAGGAAAGGGCCGGTGCGGCGAAGGGGAGGGAGGGATTTATCTCCCTCTCTCCTCCATTGCCGGCTACTGGCATTCTTGCTCTGTACTCACGGTACATCGGTGTACCGTGAGTGCAGTGCGATGTTTCTCTCGCCCCATAGACTTGAATGGGTGCGAGAGAAACAAGGATCGCATTACAGTTGCAGCATGCTGCGATTGTTTTCTCGGTCCGATTAGGGCTAAGAAAATAATCACTCATGTGTGCTGACACATAGGTTAATTGGTCTAAGTGGAATGCAAAGTTTTATCGCATTCCACTCGCTCCGATTTTTATGCCGTTTGTCTTAGGCCTTAAATGCAGTACAACACGGACACGTAGTTAGCAATGGATCGGGGGTCATGTACTAAACTCTCAGTATATACAAAATTGTCCATCAACTTCACTATACTCTAAAAATGTTTTTCTTGTATAATTTGAATAAAAACCATAATTTCTGTCATTAACTTTTTTTTTTTTTTACTCTGTATCATTTAGGCGGAACTAAATGCTGATGTGGACAATGTTATGAAGTATCCGCTCAGGATTATGGTTGATTTGCTGGTAATTTCATTTTAAGAGTCATTAAAGTTTCAGAGCACAATCTGTTGCAATATTCAGTGGGTATGGAAAGTATTCAGACCCCTTTAAATTTTTCACTCTTTGTTTCATTGCAGCGATTTGGTAAATTCCAAAAAGTTCATTTTTTTTCTCATTAA
Organism: Anomaloglossus baeobatrachus; assembly: GCF_048569485.1. NCBI lineage: Eukaryota > Metazoa > Chordata > Amphibia > Anura > Aromobatidae > Anomaloglossus > Anomaloglossus baeobatrachus. The sequence continues at coordinate 86,259,585 of NC_134356.1, read as the reverse complement.
TGTACACTCTGCCCCCCATCTTGACAGAAAAAACCCCAGAAATGTAGAAATATTTGCAAATGTATTAAATAAGAAAAACTGAAATATCACATGGTCATAAGTGCTCAGACCCTTTGCTCAGTATTGAGTAGAAGCCCCTTTTGAGCTAGTACAGCCATGAGTCTTCTTGAGAATGCAACAAGTTTTTACACCTGGATTTGGGGATCCTCTGCCATTCTTCCTTGCGGATCCCCTCCAGTTCTGTCAGGTTGGATGGTGAATGTTGGTAAACAGCCATTTTCAGGTCTCTCCACAGATGCTCAATTGGGTTTAGGTCAGGGCTCTGCCTAGCCCAGTCAAGAATGGTAACAGAGTTGTTCTGAAGCCACTCCTTTGTTATTTTAGCTGTGTGCTTAGGGTCATTGTCTTGTTGGAAGATGAACCTTTGTCCAAGTTTGAGTTCCAGAGCACTCTGGAAGAGGTTTTCTTCCAGGGTATCTCAGCCGCATTCATCTTTCTTTCAATGGCAACCATTTGTCCTGTCCCTGCAGCTGAAAAACTGCCCATCACTTTGACAGCCTGCTCTGCAGTGTGTGCAGGGCTGGCTCTGGGGATGGATGGGGGGACTGGGCAATTCCTCAGGGCCCACACCCTTTTAGGGGCCTCTAGCATCTACAGATGAAGCTACAAATAATGCTATTATCAGTGTAGTTTCCAATGTTAAGGCTGCTTTAGGACCTTTACCGGAGGTTTCTAGCATTTATTTAGTTGAAAATTTGTAAAAATGTCTTATAGTTCAGGTTACGTCAATTACAGAGAGGACTGAGATTTATCCTGTGCTGAAGTCTGTGAATTGCGCACTTCAGATGTAGCAGAGCAGAGTTTCTGGTATGGTCAGACTATACATATGTAGCAGAGTGGAGTTTTTGGTATGGTCATACTATACATATGTAGCAGAGTGGAGCTTCTGGTATGGTCATACTATACATATGTAGCAGAGTGGAGCTTCTGGTATGGTCATACTATACATTTGTAGCAGAGTGGAGCTTCTGGTATGGTCAGACTATACATATGTAGCAGAGTGGAGCTTCTGGTATGGTCAGACTATACATTTGAAGCAGAGTGGAGCTTCTGGTATGGGCAGACTATACATTTGTAGCAGAGTGGAGCTTCTGGTATGGGCAGACTATACATATGTAGCAGAGTGGAGCTTCTGGTATGGTCAGACTATACATATGTAGCAGAGTGGAGCTTCTGGTATGGTCAGACTATACATATGTAGCAGAGGGGAGCTTCTGGTATGGTCAGACTATACATATGTAGCAGAGTGGAGCTTCTGGTATGGTCAGACTATACATATGTAGCAGAGTGGAGCTTCTGGTATGGTCAGACTATACATATGTAGCAGAGTGGAGCTTCTGGTATGGTCAGACTATACATATGTAGCAGAGTGGAGCTTCTGGTATGGTCAGACTTTACATTTGTAGCAGAGTGGAGCTTCTGGTATGGTCAGACTATACATATGTAGCAGAGTGGAGCTTCTGGTATGGTCAGACTATACATATGTAGCAGAGTGGAGCTTCTGGTATGGTCAGACTATACATATGTAGCAGAGTGGAGCTTCTGGTATGGCCAGACTATACATATGTAGCAGAATGGAGCTTCTGGTATGGTCAGACTATACATTTGTAGCAGAGTGGAGCTTCTGGTATGGTCAGACTATACATATGTAGCAGAGTGGAGCTTCTGGTATGGTCAGACTATACATATGTAGCAGAGGGGAGCTTCTGGTATGGTCAGACTATACATATGTAGCAGAGTGGAGCTTCTGGTATGGTCAGACTATACATATGTAGCAGAGTGGAGCTTCTGGTATGGTCAGACTATACATATGTAGCAGAGTGGAGCTTCTGGTATGGTCAGACTATACATTTGTAGCAGAGTGGAGCTTCTGGTATGGTCAGACTATACATATGTAGCAGAGTGGAGCTTCTGGTATGGTCAGACTATACATTTGTAGCAGAGTGGAGCTTCTGGTATGGTCAGACTATACATACAGTTAGGCCCAGAAATATTTGGACAGTGACACAATTTTTGCGAGTTGGGCTCTGCATGCCACCACATTGGATTTGAAATGAAACCTCTACAACAGAATTCAAGTGCAGACTGTAACGTTTAATTTGAAGGTTTGAACAAAAATATCTGATAGAAATTGTAGGAATTGTACACATTTCTTTACAAACACTCCACATTTTAGGAGGTCAAAAGTAATTGGACAAATAAATCAAACCCAAACAAAATATTTTTATTTTCAATATTTTGTTGCGAATCCTTTGGAGGCAATCACTGCCTTAAGTCTGGAACCCATGGACATCACCAAACGCTGGGTTTCCTCCTTCTTAATGCTTTTCCAGGCCTTTACAGCCGCAGCCTTCAGGTCTTGCTTGTTTGTGGGTCTTTCCGTCTTAAGTCTGGATTTGAGCAAGTGAAATGCATGCTCAATTGGGTTAAGATCTGGTGATTGACTTGGCCATTGCAGAATGTTCCACTTTTTTGCACTCATGAACTCCTGGGTAGCTTTGGCTGTATGTTTGGGGTCATTGTCCATCTGTACTATGAAGCGCCGTCCGATCAACTTTGCGGCATTTGGCTGAATCTGGGCTGAAAGTATATCCCGGTACACTTCAGAATTCATCCGGCTACTCTTGTCTGCTGTTATGTCATCAATAAACACAAGTGACCCAGTGCCATTGAAAGCCATGCATGCCCATGCCATCACGTTGCCTCCACCATGTTTTACAGAGGATGTGGTGTGCTTTGGATCATGTGCTGTTCCCTTTCTTCTCCAAACTTTTTTCTTCCCATCATTCTGGTACAGGTTGATCTTGGTCTCATCTGTCCATAGAATACTTTTCCAGAACTGAGCTGGCTTCATGAGGTGTTTTTCAGCAAATTTAACTCTGGCCTGTCTATTTTTGGAATTGATGAATGGTTTGCATCTAGATGTGAACCCTTTGTATTTACTTTCATGGAGTCTTCTCTTTACTGTTGACTTAGAGACAGATACACCTACTTCACTGAGAGTGTTCTGGACTTCAGTTGATGTTGTGAACGGGTTCTTCTTCACCAAAGAAAGTATGCGGCGATCATCCACCACTGTTGTCATCCGTGGACGCCCAGGCCTTTTTGAGTTCCCAAGCTCACCAGTCAATTCCTTTTTTCTCAGAATGTACCCGACTGTGGATTTTGCTGCTCCAAGCATGTCTGCTATCTCTCTGATGGATTTTTTCTTTTTTTTCAGCCTCAGGATGTTCTGCTTCACCTCAATTGAGAGTTCCTTAGACCGCATGTTGTCTGGTCACAGCAACAGCTTCCAAATGCAAAACCACACACCTGTAATCAACCCCAGACCTTTTAACTACTTCATTGATTACAGGTTAACGAGGGAGACGCCTTCAGAGTTAATTGCAGCCCTTAGAGTCCTTTGTCCAATTACTTTTGGTCCCTTGAAAAAGAGGAGGCTATGCATTACAGAGCTATGATTCCTAAACCCTTTCTCCGATTTGGATGTGAAAACTCTCATATTGCAGCTGGGAGTGTGCACTTTCAGCCCATATTATATATATAATTGTATTTCTGAACATGTTTTTGTAAACAGCTAAAATAACAAAACTTGTGTCACTGTCCAAATATTTCTGGACCTAACTGTATGTAGCAGATACTAGGCACATGCTGATAAAGTAACAATCGCTGCTCAGCTCTGCTACATCTGTACAGGTTAGATATAAAACATACAAATTTAGCAGAATGGAGTGTGATGTATGATCTGACTACACAGATGTAGCAGAGAGGAGTTTTCTGGGCGCATGCTGATGAAGAGACAGAATCACTGCATCACTGCTCAACTCTGCTGCATCTGTACTGGTTAGGCTGGAATCACACTTGCGAGTGTAAAATCGGTCCGATTCTCATGCCAGAAAGTCGGACGATTTTAGTTCACTTTTCACCCGTGTGCTGTCAGTGTGTAATCAGTTTTTACCCTCAGCAGCTGCTACTCATGTACTGTTATGTACAGGAGCATTTACATTATTCTCAGCTACATGCTAGAAATGTATTGTGAAAAACGCATGTCACTAGGATGGTCCATATGCACCCATAGACTTGCGTTGAAGAGACTCGTGCGAGAAACTCACCAAAATGCAGCATGCTGCGATTTTTTTCTCAGTCCGATTTGGACTGAGAAAAAAATAGCAGATGGGAGCTGCCTCATTGATTAACATGGGTCCAAGTGCAATGCAAGAATTTCTCGCATTGCACTCGTGCGAGATAATCGCAAGTGAGAAGCCGGCCTTACCTGCATTGTTAGACTGTATGGATGTATTAGAGCCAACAATGCTTTCAGTCGTCTTGTTGTTTGTATAGTCATGATAATGTTGTGAAGTGTATAGTACTTGCATACAGATGAAGCAGAACCACTTGTATGATGAGACGATATAGCTGTAGAAAAGTTAAGTATTTGGCATGATCGAATACTTCAAATATTCGTTTTCGCGAATATCCGACGAATAGGTTGTCACTATGCGCCTATTCGATGCGCAATGTAAAGCGGGCTTTACACGCTACAATATCGTTAATGTTTTATCGTCGGGGTCACGTTGTTTGTGACGCACATCTGGCTTGATTAACGATATTGCAGCGTGTAACACTTATGTGCGACCTCAAACGATCGCAAAAGCGGCCAAAATCGTTTGCCGCAAAGAGGTCGTTCTAAAACAAAAGATCGCTTTCCTCTCATTAGCGATGTTGTTCCTCGTTCTTGTGGCATCACACATCGCTATGGTGGAACATCTCCTTACCTGCCTCCACCGGCAATGCGGAAGGAAGGAAGGAGGTGGGCGGGATGTTTACGTCCCGCTCATCTCCGCCCCTCCGCTTCTATTGGACGGCTGCCATGTGACGTCGCTGTGACGCCACATGACCCGCCCCCTTAGAAAGGAGGCGGATCACCAGCCAGAGCGATGTCGCTGGGCAGGTAAGTCCGTGAGACGGGTGTAAGCGATGTTGTGCGACACGGGCAGCGATTTGCCCGTGTCGCACAACCGACGGAGGCGGGTACGATCGCTGGCATTATCGCTAGCAAGATCGCAGCGTGTAAGGCCCGCTTTAGTCTATACGAAACCCGAATACTTGTTATTTGGGTTTCCCATAGACTTACATTGCGCATCGAATATTCGCGAGTAGTCAAATAGCGGCGACCTATTCGGCAAATATTCGCGAAGCCGAATATCTGAGGTATTCAATCAGCCCTATTAAGTATGTTGTATGATCAGACTATATGAGACAACCCCTCTAAGCTTTACCTAAAGTCAGAGTTGAGTTTTGTATTGTCCATCATGGTACTTGTATGATGAGACTATGGATGAAGGAGAGCTGAGTTTGGTGTTTATACATTGTGCCTGTATACATGTGTCTGGTCAAAAGTTATTTTGTGTTCCTGTTAAGAGCTGGGCAGACTCTCAAAAAAAGGGATCTGCGGGTCCCTGCTCTCTTTTAAAAAAAAAAATCCATATCTGATCCGGAATCCGCCCTATTTAAGTCTTTGGGGATCAGAATCTGGAGATTAAAAATGGTGGTAGAAAGAATAGAGGAATGGGAGCACAAGCGGTGGACTTACCAAGGCTCCGGCATGGCTGTACGCTGCTACCAGGTCTCGCATTTACTGCCTGGGCCGCTGATTACAGTCAGACACACAGTCAGACACGACCCCACCCTGAGTGACAGCATGGCAGCTGACTGCATCCAATCACACACGCCAGGACAGTAGGTGGGCGGGGAAAGCAGTGTAATTGAAGGTGCCCATACATTCTAGCATCGACCGTGAGCCTAGACTGTATGGGCTCATTCCAGGTTAGTGGGCGTGGTGATATTTTCTCTCGTCCACCATAGCCATTTTCCCCTCTACACCCCCCTATCTGGGGGTCTTACCCCCAGACCCCCGCTTCTATTATAAACAACTCCATACCCATGTAGAGTTAGAAAAAGAATGTTTAATCTGTCTGGAAACATTGAACGGCATTTTGAACATGCACCTATCATGTGCTTGGGGCGTGTTGAAATGAGATCATATCTGGAAGGAGCCCATACACTCTAGCATCTACCGTCAGTATTGTGGTATTTTAAAAAAAATAATAAAACGATAGGTTCAGGGTCTCCCCAGTATTCTGATACCCAGCACAGATAAAGCTCATGGCTACAGTACCAGCCCTGCGCTTATCTTGGCTGTGCTGGAAAAGAAAAGGGACCACATGCGGCTTTTTTTTTTTTTATTATTTCAATAAATAATTTAAAAAAAAAACGACATGTGGTTCCCCCCATTTTTGATACTGAGCCAAGATAAAGCCCCTCAGCCTGGGGCTGGTATTCTCAGGTTGGGGAGACCCAGCCTAAAAATATCTGCCTACAGATGCCTGGAATTACCGCATCCACTAGATGCGACAAGCTCGGCACTTTACCCAGCTCTTCCCGAATGCCCTGATGCAGTGGCAATCGGGTCAAGAGGGGTTAATAACAGCGCACATCTGCTACTAAACGCTAGATTAATGATGGCAGGCATCTATGACACCCGCATCACTAATCTGTAAGTCAAAGTAAACAAACATAAACACAGAAAAAATCCTTTAGTTTGAATAAAATACAAAAAGCCCCCTCTTTCACCAATTTATTATCCCCAACACCCCTGCAGGTCCGACGTAATCCACACGAGGTCCCACAGAGATTCCAGCTCTGCTACATCTGAATATCACAGTGAGCGGCCATAGAACATGACCGCTGGCTGTGAGCTCCAGAGAATGAATGAGCTGTGATGAGCGATGACTGCAGCCAGACACCATCACACAGGCTGGGGGTGCATCTGACTACAACCAATCACAGAAGCAAGGCCGGCCGGTGAGCGGGGAAAGCCGTGTATATGAAATGAGCAGCCCAGGGACGCCACAGGCGCAGCATACAGCAGGACGCGAGCAGCGTACAGCCAGGCCAGAGTCTGGGTGAGCAATACTTATGAAGTGCTTGCTTCATCCTTATTTTCTTTATTTTTCCTTTATTTTTTTAAATTTCTCAAGTAGCAGATCCGGATCAAATACCTGGAATCCCGGGCCCGGGTCCGGCATTCTGGCAACTTTGAACCGCGCATATCTGGACTTTTACAATCTGGGTCTGCCCAACCCTATTCCTGTTCATTACTTTGTATCTGAAAAAGGCTGTTTATGTTGATCCTATGGAGCTGTTTCTGAAGGTTGAATAAACCAACCAACATTTAAATAGTCTCTACCTGTCTCTACCTCAACGAGCAGCCAAGGGAGACGCATTACTACAATATACATTTCACTTTCCTTCTAGATTCGGCTCCCATTCAACATTGGATCTTTCAATACACCATCCTGCGGACCACTGGTAAGATGCCTTTACATATAGTCATATATAGATTATATAATATACAGCAATGTTTACATTCACATCCTTTATACTCCAATCTTTTCATTGAGCATGCAGCTAATATAATCTAGTGTTTTAAAATGGATAATACAAACAGTTTGCTCAAATATTAGCACATATGACAATGCTATTATTAGAGGGAATCTGTCAGCAGGTTTTCGGTACCTCATCTGAGAGCAGCATGATGTAAACAAAGAGACTCGGAATCTTAAGGCTGCTTTACATGCAACGACATCGCTAACGAGATATCGTTGGGGTCACGGAATTCGTGATGCACATCCAGCCGAGCGACCGCTAACGATCAGAAATACTCACCAAATCATTGATCGTTGACACATAGTTCCTTTCCCAAATATCGTTGCTCATTTTGGATGCAGGTTGTTCGTCGTTCCTGAGGCAGCACACATCCCTACGTGTGACACCCCGGGAACGACGAACAACAGCGTACCTGCGTGCTTGGGCAACGAGGTGGGAGGGACCTTCATGCGGCTGCTCTCCACCCCTCCGCTTCTATTGGTGGCCTGATGTGTGACGTCGCTGTGACGCCGCACGAACCGCCCCCTTAGAAAAGAGGTTGTTTGCAGGCCACAGCGACGTCGTTAGGCAGGTAAGTACGTGTGATGCGTACCTCCGATATTGTTCGCCACGGGCAGCGATTTGCCTGTGACGCACAAACGACGGGGGCGGGTGCGATCGCTAGCGACATCGCTAGCGATGTCGCAGCGTGTAAAGTGCCTTTAAGACTCTGAATCTAACAATGTTTCACTTAAGTTACTGGGTGCAGCTGTTCTGATGCAATCAGAGGTTTAGATTTAGTCACATAAAAGAGCTGAAAGCTGTCCTGCCAATACCAGGCTCTCTATGGAGATTGTACATTGACAGTGAGGGGGCGTGCCAGACTGCCATGCATGAGCCAGCTATACCTTGCAATGATAACCACCATATGATAAAGCCTTTAGTTTAAGTAAACAGTACAAAGCCTGATAAGAGAGGCATAGTTGAGTTTTGCTTCTTAACCCCTACAGCATGCTGTTCTCAGATTACATGGCAAAAACCTGTTGACAGATTCCCTTTAAATCTCAGCAACTTTCTATTTATTATTTTTATACTCTTTTGTTGCAGGGACTTCTTGTAGGAAAAATAAGTAAAGTATTGGTAAGTAATTCAAGGAATCTACAATACAATAGAAGGAAGTAATACAAGACATCAGGAAGCCTCCTGACTCCACCAGCCTGGTCGTAGTTGCAATCTCTGCCACCACGATTGTTTTGCCTGGGACCCTATTGTGTATTCACCCATTGTATCACGGGCCCACATTGCACTAACTACACGGAAAATGAATAAAAATAACTGATCAATTTGAAAAAACAATTCCAGCCTACAAAAATACACTTTCATTTTAGTTACCAGATTTACATTTGATTGTTATTAGAAAAGCTAAAAAAGGATTCATCCAACATGAACATTATAGCCATCATTAAATTGGTGAACAAGAGAATGTTCAGGTCTTACGCTATAAATCACAAATTCTAGATCTAACCATACACTGCAATGAATATATCAGAGCAGATACTGTATAACATTGATGTAACCTTTGCACCTGTAAGGGGGTCCACATCTGGTGTACATAGATGAAACCAGGATTATTAGATATCATTCACATATTTAATGGTGTCATACAGTCTTTGTCCATACACACTATTAGCTCATACAAATGTAATAGAAGTGATATTATGGTTTAAAGAGAATATGTCAGGTGCAATATGCACCCAAAACCACGAGCAGTTCTGGGTGCATATTGCTAATCCCTGCCTAACCGTCCCTGTATCTAGTAGCATACATAAAGAGATCTTTAGAAAACGTATTTCTAAAGATCTTTTATCATATGCTAATGAGGTCAGCAACTAATCGCAAGGGCGTTACTTCCCTTGGCTAGTCGGCACCCTTAGCATGTAAGCACGCCCCTGTGCTAACATGCTAATAAATGTACAGTGTCAGAGTCATGGTCGATCTCAATGTCTGCTGCCACCGCGCCCAATGCTGGATTTCAGTTCCATACGCAGGACCAGACATCCCGTCATGCATACTATGAAGTCGATTGTACGTGTCTCGGCTTCAAACTGGTGTAGTGCGCATGACCGGAAGTCTGGGGACGTTCTGATCTTGCACACTGAGCCGAAAACCAGCGGTGGCAGGAGAGGTGAGAGCAACCATGCATCTGACGCTGCGCATTCACTAGCCCACAGGAGCATGCTAAGATGCTAAGGGAATGACTAGCCAAGGGAACTAACGCCCTTGCGACTAATCCATGACCTCATTGGCATATTATAAAGGATCTTTAGAAACACTTTTTGTAAAGATCTCTTTATCTATGCTAGTGTATACAGGGATGGTTAGGCAGGGATTAGCAATATGCAATTACTTACACCAAAGCAGGGTAGCAGTTGTAAATCACCCAGGCCAAAAACTAGTACTCTAGCAGGATGCAGCTAAACCCCCACTAAGTGGAGGCATCACAGGTGCAGGAGGAGCAAATCACACACACGCTTCCAAACATGGAAGGGGCGATTGCTAGATAATAAAACTGCACACTGATGGCTTGCATTGAGCGCTGTTCACACATGCAAATGCACAGACACAAGCCCACAGCCTATTAGGTGACTCCCATAATATTAGATCAGGCGGGCTGCCAAGCCATACTCCATCTGTGCACCATACAGGGACAGGACTCTAATAGGCAAGGCCTAATAGAAAGGGGCCCGGCTGCATCCTGTACAAAAAATATGAGGTTTTAGTTGATATTATGGCCATAAAACGGAAGCCTACAACCCTCGTCATGGGAACCTCATGCTTGTAGGTCACTACACTATATATATATATATATATATATATATATATATATATATATATATATAAAAAGCAACATAAAGAGGAATAAATATCCTTCAAAAATTAAGCAATTACTTACAGCAAAGCAGGGCAGCAGTTGTAAACCGCCCGGCCCAAAAACTACTACTCTAGCAGGATGCAGCTCAACCCCCACTAAGTGGAGGCATCACAGGTGCAGGAAGAGCAAATCACACGCACTCCCAAAAATGGAGGGGACGATTGCTGAATAGAAAAACTGCATACTGATGGCTTGCATAGAACACTGTTCGCATATGCAGATGCACAGACACAAGCCCGGGATTAGCAATATGCACCCAGAGATGCTCGTGGATCTGGGTGCATATCGCACCTGACAGGTTCCCTTTAAGACACCACTCTATAAGACAGCGGAGCACCACAGATTGTTATATAAAGTGAACCCATCTCATTGAAAATGCAGTCCAGTTTCAATGTGATGAGTTTGTAGGAAAAGATGTAGTATAACTTGTATTTTACTTCTATACATGCCTGCTCCTTTTGGGAGTTTCAGCCAAGTGGGTGGTACTAATCCATGATTGACAGCTACAGTTTATTTACATGAACACATATAGGGAAGGCGAGTAGGACCACCCACTTGACTAAAAATCCCACGAACAACAGAGATTTACGTAAAATGTAAGATATATTCAATCTTTTCCCACAAAACTATATATTGATGCACAGCTTCGGCTCTGTAGCATGCTACTGTAGATTGGGCTGCATTGTGACAGGCTCCCATTAAATAGCTGTCCTGTAATACAACATTTACCCTTACCACATCAATATGTTCTAAGAGTCAGGAGTTTCAGAAATTAGACCTATGATGATCAACAGCTCAACTTGCTGACTTTACTTTTATATAATTAGTTTTCATGAGACAAATCCATAAAATATTATCAATACAAAAACTTGTATTTCTATTATTAGGCTATGTGCCAATGTTGCCCCTTTTCTGCATAAGCAGGAAAAACACAGCAGAAACAAATGAGCATTTTTGTGTGTGTTTGCATGCTCTTTCACATGCTTCTTTTTGTGCTTTTTTAAGTCATGGTGATCTTGGGGGTCAGGCGCTGTACCCCCGCGATCGCCGCCGGATCTCCGGCTGATGTTACAACTGGAACCCCCCGGCTCTCACTGACAGGAACAATGCCCTCGCCCCTCCCAGCAGTTTACCCCTTTGAATGCTGCGATCAAGGCGATTGCAGCATTCAGAAGGCAGGGAGAGGTATTGCTTACCTCTCCCTTGTGATTGAGTCCCTGTAGTGCGATCACAGGAACCTAATCGCTGCCATAGTAACCCTGGGTCATCACCATGACGACTCCGGGTTACTGAGCTATGGAGAGCCTCGCACACCATGCTGTATCCATGGTGTGTGATGCAAAGTGCTGTGACATAATCGCCTGTAGTGATAAAGCATTGCAGGGGATTATAGAAACACAGAAACAATTGACATGCTGCTTCTTTTTTCAGCAACAAAATCTGAATGAAAAAGAAGCAGCGTGTGCACAGCAAGTCACGATTTTCGGACTTTGCTGGGATGCTCTTTCCTTGCTTTTATTGATGAAAAGAAGCAAGGATAAAAGCATAAAAAAATGCAAAAAAAACCCCCAAAACACCATGTGGGCATATACCCTAACTCTTAGGTGCAATATAAATATGTATACCACCTTTTTGTTATGTAACTAGTACTAATGCAAACATTTTCTACTATCATCCCATGCTATTATATTGATTACTATACATGTATTTTTATTTTAATTTAGTATATACTTCGAATCCCCAGCCTTGCTGTGCAGATACAGAATATTGCTAGGATAAATGGTGGACAACAACTTCTTGGGACTGTTACAAAGGAATTTCCAGGACTTTTAGAATTCATTTTGGGAGAACGTGGCTTGTTGAGTACAGTAACAGACACAGTTGGAAACACAGTTAATAGTCTGACAGGATCACTTGGCTGTATAACAGGTGGGCTTGGTAAAACACTTGGAGGAGCGACTTCATTACTTGGTGGTACTACAGGAATACTTGGTGGCTTAACAGGTGGGCTTGGTAACACACTTGGAGGAGCGACTTCATTACTTGGTGGTACTACAGGAATACTTGGTGGCTTAACAGGTGGGCTTGGTAACACACTTGGAGGAGCGACTTCATTACTTGGTGGTACTACAGGAATACTTGGTGGCTTAACAGGTGGGCTTGGTAACACACTTGGAGGAGCGACTTCATTACTTGGTGGTACTACAGGAATACTTGGTGGCTTAACAGGTGGGCTTGGTAACTTATTTGGAGGACTGAATTCAGTAACTGGTAGTGCTACAGGAATACTTAGTGGCTTAACAGGTGGGCCTGGTAAGTCCCTTGAAGGACTGAATTCAGTAACTGGTAGTGCTACAGGATCACTTGGTGGTGTAACAGGTGGGCTTCGTAACTTACTTGGAGGAGCGACTACAGAATTACTTGGTGGTGCAACAGGTGGGCCTGGTAAGTCACATGGAGGATTGACTTCAATAATTGGGGGCATTACAGGATCAAATGGTGGCACAAGAGGTGACACTGGTAAGACTTCAGTTATTGGGAATGTGGCAGAATTTATTGGTAGCACAACAGGTGTCGTTCCTAAGTTACTTGAAGGAATAACTACATCAGTTGGGAATGTGGCAGGAGGTGGTCCTGGTAAGTCATTTGGAGGACTAAGTTTATCAGGTGGGGATAGGACAGGATCGTCTGGTGGCATGATAGGGGAGTATGGTATCCCACTTGGATTAACTTCAGCTGTAGATGAGCTTGGTAATCCACTTACAGGATTGGCTTCATCACAATTGATTGATGGCATAACCAATGGACTTTTGAGACCACAAGGAGGATTGATTTCTGACAGTCTATATGGAATACCTAATGCTATATCACAGGCTGCAAGTGGGGTAGTTGTACCTCTAACTAATATTGCTGATAGAACTATAGGTGGAATGGATCTTTCAGGTGCACTTGACTTGTCAACAGGACTTGGTCTCACAGGGACAGGTAACGCAGATTTTTCAAATAGTTTAGATAGTAACGGAATGTATGCTAACGGTGAAATAAATGGTGGTGTAAATAGTGGTATATTCTCAGGAGACCTGTCTGGCAGAGTTGTTGTAGGACCTGGTTTAGGGAGTAGTGTGTCAACAGCACAACAATATCCTGGTGCTTCTGGAGGTTATCGTCAAAGTGGCCTGTATGGAGACAGAGGGATTCCTAATTCTCCCACTCAGAATTCATACTCCTACTATGGATATTAAACCCGGTAAGATATCTTTGCATACTTTTGTAATATATTGTTTTTCTTTTGTCATACAAACATTTGTCTAAAATGTTTTTACACTTAGTTTGAAAGGGGTTTAGACAGATAGATGATACTAGAGATTTTAAAGAATTTCAGAAGGTTTAAAAGAAAAATTCCATTCGTATGTTTTTGTAAACAAACAAAACAAAAGTTGAAATTCTTGTAATAATTGCTATTGAAAAAGGATGTCCTAGAATCTTATCATTTGTTTGTAAATTAGAAACTTACAAAAGTATGATTGGTGGTCGTTAGGTCAGTTACCTTATATAATGAAACATCATTGTAAATATTTGATTTTATTAAAAAAAAAAAAATGACAATTTCAATAGTATAGTCAGAAATACGTCCTACTAAAGAATTACATTTAAACTACCATAATTCAAAAGTCACATACATTTTCTATCCATATTTTTCACAGATAGAACATATACCCAATATAGGTTATGGGGCTGTTCTCTGGTCTGCGTTTTTTTGCGGACCAAAGTCAAGAATCAAAATTGCCCATACAAGTCTATGGGTCTGTAGAAATCATGGACAGCGTATGAATGACATCTGTGATAACATTTGCAGTTTATTTTTTTCTTCATCTGTGAAAAATTACAGATGAAACACTGATTTTGAAACTGAACGCTTATGAAATTCGGATACTAAACACTGATGAATTTGTTCTGTATTTTTACGTACAAGAAAAATCATGGACGTCTAAATGAGGCTGAAAAGACACTGGCAGCAGTTTCACAAATCAGAACCTTGGCACCGAGGAGCCAACTTTATTTCCTCCCAGCAAAATAAATTATGAGAGTGTTCAGGCAGATCCTGTAGCCTATATGTACTATATCAATATTCTTGACTGCTATGTCTTTACTCAACTTAAGGGCTATTCCCATCTCCAAGATCCTATCCCAATATGTAGTAGGCGTAATAATAATAATATTAGCAAATACCTCCATTTAGAAATGTAGTACAATTCAACTACATCTCGTACCTCATGTGCAGGACATTGCAGCTTAGATATCCATAAATACCTCGTATTAGAAATGTAGTATAACTCTAGTGATATAGCTATGTCTCTTGCCTCATATGCAGGGCATTGCAGTTTAGGAATCCATAAATGCCTCCAATTAGAAATGTAGTATAAGTCTACTGACAAAGCCATGTCTCTTACCTCATATGCAGGGCATTGCAGCTTAGATATCCATAAATGCCTCCAATTAGAAATGTAATATAGCTCTCCTGATATAGCCATATATCTTGCCTCATATGCAGGGCATTGCAGCTTAGATATCCATAAATACCTCCAATTAGAAATGTAATATAGCTCTCCTGATATAGCCATATATCTTGCCTCATATGCAGGGCATTGCAGCTTCGATATCCATAAATACCTCCAATTAGAAATGTAATATAACGCTACTGATATAGCCATGTCTCTTACCTCATATGCAGGGCATTACAACTTAGGTATCCATAAATGCCTCCAATTAGAAATGTAGTATAACTCTACTGATATAGCCATGTCCCTTACCTCATCTGCAGGGCATTACAGCTTAGGTATCCACAAATGCCTCCAATTAGAAATGTAGTATAACTCTACCGATATAGCCATGTCTCTTACCTCACATGCAGGTCATTGCAGCTTAGGTATCTATAAATGCCTCAAGTTAGAAATGTAATATAACTCTACTGATATAGCCATGTCCCTTACCTCATCTGCAGGGCATTGCAGCTTAGATATCCATAAATGCCTCCAGTTGGAAATGTAGTATATCTCTCCTGATATAGCAATGTCTCTTACCTCATGTGCAGGGCATTGCAGCTTAGGTGTCTAAAAATGCCTCCAATTAGAAATGTAGTATAACTCTACTAATATAGCCATGTCTCTTACCTCATGTGCAGGTTATTGCAGTTTAGGCATCCATAAATAGCTCTCCTGATATAGCCATGTCTTTTACCTCATATGCAGGGCATTGCAGCTTAGATATGCATAAATGCCTCCAATTAGAAATGTAGTATAACTCTACTGATATAGCCATGTCTCTTACCTCATGTGCAGGGCATTGCAGCTTACATATGCATAAATGCCTCCAATTAGAAATGTAGTATAACTCTACTGATATAGCCATATCTCTTACCTCATGTGCAGGGCATTGCAATTTTGGTATCCATAAATGCCTCCAATTAGAAATGTAGTATAACTTTACTGATATAAAAATTACATGGTAATATAATTATCAGGGTCAGTGAGATTATGGCAATATCAAATGCATAGAATTTTTTATTATTTTAACCTTGAAAAAATAAAAAATCTGAAGTTTGGAAAAAAAAGTTTGTGCCAAAATTTTCTGAAACATTAGTTTTTTTTTTTTCTTATTTTATTTTTTTCCATTAAAGAAGATATGGGGCTTGTGTGGTGAGCTGACATTTTTATTGCCACCTATTTGGGGTACATAGGATAAATTTTGTCAATTTGTTTTGCATTTTTTTTAGAGAGATAACATAACCAAAAAACAAATTCTGACATTTTTATATTTTTGTCACTGGTTAGTGCGCTCGGCACAATGCAGAGGAACATTCAGAGTGCTAAGTCGTCTCATTGGTTGCTCGCTAAGGCTATGTGCCCACGGGACCTTGTACCTGCGGATATATCCACAGGTACATCCGCAGGTTTCCCGCAGCTGATCCCCAAAATCCGCAGCTAACCATAGCTGCGGGATTTCAGTGAAATATGTGCGGAAAACCTGTGGACTTTCATGCGATTTACCTGCGGAAGTCCAGGCCTCTATCTCCATAATGGAGAGGTGGGATTTCCGCAGGTATTTCTGCATGAATAATTAACATGCAGTTATGTGCGGCTGCGGGACATCCACAGCATATTCCGCAGCCGCACATACCGCAGCATGGACACAGCACTCCCCATGTCCCATAGGATAAGATGGGGAGTGTCTGTACTTGCTAAAACCTGCGGATTTATCTGGAAAATCCAGATAAATCCGCAGGTTTTCCGTGGCAAAATCACTGCGATTCCGGGGATCAGCTGTGGGAAACCTGCAGACGTACCTGTGGATATATCTGCGGGTACATTGTCCGGTGGGTACCTAGCCTTAGGCTGGAGTCACACTTGCGTGTGACTCGTGCGAGTATCGGATCACACTGCCCGGACCGGCTGGCTTCTCTTCTGCCAGGAGCGGCTATGCTGTATGTATTTCTGTGATGCTGACCCACTCCTGTCAGGAGAGCTGCGGCCGGTTCGGGAAGTGCGATCCGATACTCGCACGAGTCACAGGCAAGTGTGACTCCAGCCTAAAGGTAATGGTATTAATTAGAGATGAGCAAACCCGAGGTTCGGTGTACCGAACAAAGACTTTACAAAAAACAGTTTGGGTGCTTTACATATTAACACCACTAATGTGAGCAACGTTGTGCTTGGGTACGCTCGGTGCTCAGCCCAGTGTGAGCCACTTGCAGTGTTTGGCTCAAACTGGGGGTAACAATAGTGTGATTGTATGTAGGGTGCACCACAACAAAAAAATGGAAAAACCTTGCCCACCCGCCCCCGAAAGTGATCTGTTTACGGCTGACTGTGTGTGGGCGTACACCCAAACTGCCCAATTAATGACTTTCATTGGGGTTCAGGGCAAGTCCAGGTCCCAAACCAAACTTTTCAAACGTCGGGCTGCACCCGCCGAACCAAACTTCCATGGGTCCGCTCATCTCTAGTGGTAATATCTACTCTAAAAGAGCTTTAATTCTACCTGACATCAAAATATTCATAATCATTTTTTCTGTAGATTTATTTTCACATTTGATAAAATTAATATTTCTACTGCTTAATCATAAAATAATAAATTAACTAATTTTTATATATTTTTTTTAATTTTCAGAGATGAAGAAATGATTTTCCGCTTCAGTAGAGAAAAATATGCTAAAAAAAGCAGAATGTTAACCTATTACATGATTTATAATCAATCTAAATTTCTAACACTATAATTGACAGATACGTTTTTGATTGTGGAAAAATGATTTAGAAAATCTATTATAGAAAAATAAAGTGCTTCAAAGAACTTAGTGTGCATGTTTTGCATTTTGTTTTAGGCTTATGCTATTCAAGTTGTAAATGAATAAAAACACTAAAAGTAGCCTCTTCCACTCTGAACAGTATTGTACGGTATCTTTGTATTGTGCGGTATCTGCTTCTGCACAATAGTTGCCTTATATTATACAATATTTTTATATATATATATATATATATATATATATATATATATATACACTGTATTATACAATATTTATATATATATATGTATATATATATATATATATATATTATATATATATACACTGTATTATACAATATTTATATTATACTACACAATATTTGCCTTGTATTATACAAATTAAGTGTTCGTCTCTTCTCTTCTCAATCTTCTCAATGCTCTTGCAGCCCATTCACACAAAGGCTGTCCATTATTTTCACTGATAGCACTTACACCCATCACAATCTGTTCACATGTCGATGATTTTTCGGTATATTCTATAGTTAGTGCAAAATTGCAGGAAAATTATCTGACATTGATCCAAAAAAAAAAATTGGACTGCACTTGGATATCATCTATATACTGTCCAATCTTGACTAACAGAAGATGGAAACTTTTTTCTAATCACAAAAAATGTTGAAACGGATCAAAATCTGATGAAACCCTGATGAAAGTGATGAAAGTCCGTTTTTCCAACCCTGTCCCATCCCAGCACTGCCCATTTTCGCAGAGCTTGGCGAAACTGGCATGACAACACGCAACATTTTTGTACAATTCCAAATTAAAAATGGGCCCCTACAGAGCCTGTATTCCCAGTTCACCCACACAGTCAAGATTGTCAGACTTGCCCCACAGAACAACAAGTTTACCAAATTTCCCCTATGTAGTCTTTATTCCTGGTTCACCCACACAGGCGATAGGCAAAGTTGCCCTACAGTGCAACAATTTTAAGGCCCATACGGAGACTGTCCACAGCTCCAGCTCGGTGGGAAATGACAACCCCAAACAGCTGAGTCTCAGAACAGCCTGCTGTTGCATCCCCCTGGCTGTGCTGATCTGAGGTTGGTCATGCTGGTTTTACACTGACCGGATTATTTGGATTATTATTATTTAGTATTATTGCGCCACTTATTCTATGGCTCTTTACATGTGAAAAGAGACATACTCAGACAGATATAATAATCATGAACAATACAAGGCACAAACAGGTACAGGAGGAGAAAGGACCCTGCCCGTGAGGGCTCACAGTCTACAGGGGATGGGTGAAGATATAGTATGTGAGGGTAGAGCTTGTCACTGGACTGAGGATTACTGCAGATTGTAAGCTTGTCAGTAGAGGTGGATCTCCAGAATCAATTTGAATGTTTCCACGGTATACGAGAGTCTGATACATTGGGACGGAAAGTTCTAGAGTGAGGGGAAGATGAGATAAGAGGACTGGAGATAAGGAGATTTTATGAAGATCAGAGGTTGTATACAGGTAAGTACTGGGAGACTAGGTCACAGATGTATGGAGGAGACAGGTTGCGGATGGCTATATATGTCATGGTTAGTGTTTTGTAAGAGAGTCTTTGGGCAATGGGAAGCCAGTGAAGAGATTGGTAGAGAGGAGACCTTCTCTCCAGAGGTATAGCCGGTGCAACTGCTGTGTTGTTCACTTCTTTCACCTCCTCTTGTTGTTCCACCGAGCTGGAGCCGAGCGTTACACAGATTGGCCTTATATTCATGCATTTTTCAATACCACACCAGTGGTGAAAGTAGTGATGCTAGTGTGACACCCTGGAGAATCCAGGTAGTCACAGTTAGGCCCCACATAACATCTGTCCCACACTTAGGAACATCAGCCAACCATTTAAAGCCTAGTCACCCCCTTAGGGACAGATAGACACACCAGTGGGTGTGGCCAGGCGGTTGGTGCACACCCACCCAGGGGTTTAGAGAGCCCGGGGCGGGAAAGTAAACAGTTCAGTTGAGTAGTTGAGTGTTGGAGTTCAAGTTGAGAGGAGCTGGAGCTAGGTGTAGTCCCAGCAGGAGGAGAAAGAGCTTAATTTGACGGTGCCAGGGTTGGAGCCCTGGTACCGCTGGCTAGGAGGCAGACAGTGGTCTCTGTCAGCAGGAGACGGGAAAATGGCTCGGTGGAACCGAGATGTGCTGGGCCAGGGTTGTAGCCCGCCGGTACCGACACGGGGAACCATCCCAGAAACCGTAGCACAAAGGGGGATACTCGGACCCTGAAGCCAGAAGCCAGAATTGACTGGAGCTGGTTAATTTACCGATTGAGGCCAGGACTAGAGGTTCTGTCCTACCCAAAGTCCCTCATAGAAGACAACAGCCCACCGATAGGGGATAAGCGGTCACCGCCAAGGCCCATAGACCCACGGACCAGCGTCTGTGGGCACGGCTCCTTAGGCCACATCCAGCCGGAAGCGGACTCTCACGTTATATGTACCGCCCCGCGGCCTCGGCTGCGACCGCTGAGCCGCTCAGATCCGTGCTCATACTGCGGGCGGTTGCTCGAGCCTCTCACGGACCCGGGGGTCACATCGCGCTGCAAGGGAGGTTGGCGCTACGCGCGGGGGATACGGGTATTTGGTTTTTGGGATGATTATTCGTGACGCCACCCACGGGTTGTGATGATGGTGGACACCACCGCTGTGGTGAAGGTATGGGGACTCCCGGGAGCGGTGTAGGGGCACAGCTTGGTGTTGACCCCTCCGTGGGAAGGGGCGGTGTGCCCCGGGGCCCGGTAAGGGAGGTGCAGGGTGTAGTGCTGCGGTGCGGTGCTGTGCGGTGCTGGATGGCACTGTTGTACTCACGATTAAGTCACACAGAGTCACTGGTAAATCAAACGAGGTGATGAACGGGACCCGCAGCCGGCTGCAGCTTCCTAGTCGGGTTGGCAATGTCCGCCTTTCTCCTGCACCTGTATTTGTAGTTTGACCACTGTGCCTGAGCACTGGTAGTCCGCTCCCCGGCGTGTATATGCCATAGGAGCCCCTTTGCCCGCAGACGCTAGCCCTTGGATCTCTGGCCTTTGGCGGTGGCTACTATCCGGACGGGTTGGGCTGTTGCCTTCTATCGGGACTTTGGTGGGAATGAACCTTGAGGTCCAGACTGCAATCAGTTTATTTGACTATGGTGGTGGCATATAGCCTAGTTCTGGGTCTGAGTACCCTGCCTAGTGCTCCTGTATCCTGTTGGCTCCCCGGTTCGGTTCAGGCGGGACGCTACCCGGTCCCGGTCCCTTACGGTTCCACCGGTCGTATTCCCGTTCTCCTGCAGGCGGCCACTGCCGTCTGCCTGCCTGACTGTTCGGGGGTCCTAGGCTCTAACCCAGGCCCGCGCAGAACTGTGCTTCACTACTCTCCACTGCTATTCTGACTACTGTTTTCCTGCCTCAGGCCAGCAGACTCCTCGGAGGGCGTGTCTTTCTGCCTGACTCCGCCCACCTGGTGTGCCTGTCTGACTCTGAAGGAGGCAATCAGGACTTTGTGGTTGACGGGTGGTACCTTCGTAGTGTGGGGGGGGGTTGTATGTGGTGAATGTATTGACCTGTGACCCCTGGGTGCCCAGGGCGTCACATTTCCCCTTGGTTTAATGCAGACCGTTCGCGGGCTGCCCGTCCACACCGGTTTATTATGTTAACTGCAAAAAGATAAATAACAAGTAAACATTCAAAGAAAAGCATTTTCATTTCTTCCCTTACGGGGGGCACATTACTTGAACCGTTGCAAACGGGAACATTTTTAATAAACATACGGGAACGGGTCCTTCCGCTTTCCCTCCCAAGCAACCTAGACCTTGATGCTGCCCCTAAGAAACAGGCAGCACCCCTCTTCCCCATTCCGGAAGACGGGAACTGCCCCAGGCCACCCAAGCGGGAACGGGTACGGTGATACGCACCCGGCAGTCATTCAGAGGCCCCACGTCCAAGTGGACCCCTGACCCGGAGGATGGTCACCGGTTCTGATGGTGACCAGACCCCAGCCTGCTCTGCTGCGGGTCCATCCTCCAACCAGCCTCTCCGGAGACTGACAATTGCGGGAAGGGGCAGTTGGGGACTATTTACAAGCCCAATAGTTTTTGGGTGGCTTGCAAGTTCTCAGCCTTGTCTTTAGGGAAAAGGGGACAACATCAGTCCCAACAGGGACGGGCGCTTCAGCAACCAACGGGCTGCCACAAAACTGTAGGTCCCAATGGGGAACTTTAACTTCTCAAATCAGGTGAAAGCCTTGGGTGATTAGTGCTCATTCATTCAGATATTTACACAATCAACACATCGCACCCCTAAATAGCAGTTTCCCTGTACCTAAGCGGGGGCCTACCTAGGTTAAGGCGTGTGGACCTCCTGGGCCCAGTGTCATCAGTGGGAGGTAGTGGGACAGAGGGGGCAACTGGTCTCTCTTCCCTGGTGTCAGGTATGGCAGGTAGACACCTACGGGGGCGCAGTATAGGTTCATCCCTGGGCATTGGTCCGAGTGGCTCGCTGGCGGGCGTCTCCGTTTCTCTTCCTTCCACGGGTTGTGGGAACGTTAACACGGGAACAATCACCACGCCATTCTGCATAGGCCAGTCTGCTGGGAAGTCGCCCATTACTGTATGGATCACTTCTTTCTTCTTTTCCCCGCTCGGCACGGGAGCCGGAGTCTCATCTACCAGCCTCAGGGGATCTGGCATCTCTTCAGGTGGTCCCTGGAAATGGTAGCCGTGGTCTTCCCCTGGTCGCGACTAAGCCTTTTCATTTTCCCATCCGGTGGGTTGCACGACATAGGGGGTCCTCTCCCACTGGTCGTCCAGCTTATGTGTCCTTCTCTTGCGCTTTAGCACCAAATCCCTGGGTAAGAAGGGGGCAGCCAGAGCCCGCCGGTTAAAGCGCTGCTCCTGTTTTTCTCGGCTCTGGTGCAGATTCCTTTCCACATACTCTTGGATTTGTCGATACTGCTTCTGTCGCTTGGCATCCCAGTGGTTAGTGGGGTAAAGGGCTTCGGGTGCTTCTATGTCCATCTCTAGGTCTACGGGCAGCCGTCCCAGTCGGGCCCTCATTAGATATGCAGGCGTGCACTTGGTGGAACTACAGGGGATGTTATTGTACATATCTACCAGGTCGGGCAACTTCTCAGGCCACAGAATCCTTTCCTCCAGCGGTAGTGTCTTGAAGAGGTTCAGGATCAAGTGATTCATTTTCTCACACATCCCATTAGTCTGGGCATGGTACGGCGTTGTCTGGATCTTCTTACACCCGTACAAATGACAGAATTCCTGGAACACCTCCGCTTCAAAGGCCGAGCCCTGGTCCGTGAGCACCCTTTCCGGATAGCCGTGCGGTCGGCAGAAGTAGGCCTGGAAGGCTCTAGCTGCGGTGCGGCCTGTCAGATTTTTAACCTGGACAACCACCATGAACCTGGAGTAGTGGTCCACGATGGTCAGGGCATACGTGTAACCGCTTTGGCTGGGCGGGAGTTTGACGTGGTCCAGGGCAACCAACTCCAATGGCTGGTGGGTGACAATCAGTTGAAGGGGAGCCTTCTGGCTAGCTTCATCTCGCCTCCACAGTGTGCAGGGGCCACACTCTCGACACTAGGCCTCCACAGACTCTCGCATCCCGCTCCAGTAGAACCGCTCTCTTAGTAACATCTCCAGTTTCTTCCACCCGAAGTGTCCTGCCTCGTCATGGTAGGCCTTTAGGACCCGGGGCACACTGGCTTGGGGAACTACCACCTGGCAAACCTTCTCATGGGTCTTTGGGTTGATCATTTCCCGGCACAGTTTCCCCTGATGCAGGTGCAGCCGGTTCCTCTCCTTCCGTTCCTCTCCTTCCACACCTGTTGGGCTTCTGAGGGGGCCGCGGGATCCATCCTGGAGGAGCCCTGCGCGATCATGGCTTTAACCAGCTGGACTGTGGGTTCCTGATCCTGGGCTTCTTGCCACCCCTTACCGGGCAGCGGGTCAAAGTCCACCTGCTGTTGGATAATGCAGGGCCTCTCATCTCGGGCTTGATGGAATGCGGGTAGCTCAATCTCTTCAAGGTCGTCGTTCTCCACCCCGTCATCAGATAGGTGCGGCATTCAGGACAGCGCGTCGGCATTGGTCTTCTTGCGGCCGGCCCTGTACTTGATAGTAAAATCGTAGTTGGACAGTCGAGCCATCCACCGCTGCTCCAGGGCGCCCAACTTGGCCATGTCTAGGTGTGTCAATGGATTGTTGTCCGTGTAGGCAGTAAACTTTTCTGCGGTGAGGTACTGCCTGAACCTTTCAGTTATCGCCCACACAAGTGCTAAAAACTCAAGCTTGAAAGAACTGTAATTTTCGAGGTTCCTTTCTGTCGGCCGAAGTTTTCTGCTAGCGTAGGCGATCACGTTTTCCTTCCCATCTTGCACCTGGGACAGGACCGCACCCAGGCCCATATTACTGGCGTCAGTGTAGAGGACGAACGGGAGACCGTAGTCCGGGTAGGCCATGATTTCTTCGCCCATCAGGGCTGACTTCAACTGGTGGAAGGACTCCTCATGGTCCTCATTCCAGACAAACGGGGGGCCGGAGGCTCTCCCATTTTTGGTCTGTCCCACAAGGAGGTCTTGCATGGGCGCGGCCATCTTCGTGTACCCCTTGATGAAACGGTGATAGTAGCCCACTAGGCCCAGGAACTGCCTGACTTCTCTCACCGTGGTCGGTCATGGTCAACTCTGTATGTCAGCAACCTTCTCCGAATCTGGGGCTACACCCTCTGCACTTACCACATGTCCGAGGTTTTGCACTTTGGGTTTCAGCAGATGGCACTTTGACGGCTTCAATTTCATCCCGTATTTGGAGAGGGCTGCGAAAACTTCTGCCAGGTGCTCCAGGTGGGCTTCGTACATCTTGGAGTACACGATCACATCATCCAGATACAATAGGACCGTCTCAAAATTGAGGTGCCCCAAGCAGCATTCCATGAGCCGCTGGAAGGTCCCCGAGGCATTGCACAGCCCGAACGGCATACTGTTGAACTCGCAGAGCCCCATGGGGGTAGCAAATGCGGTCTTCTCGCAGTCTTCTGGTGCAATCGCCACCTGCCAGTATCCGCTGGTAAGGTCAAGAGTAGAGAAATAATTAGCAGTTTTTATTGCATCCAGCGATTCTTCCATGCGAGGGAGAGGGTAGGCATCTTTATGTGTTATCTGATTGATCTTCCGGTAATCCACGCACATCCTCATGGTACCGTCTTTCTTCTTTACCAGCACCAACGGAGCTGCCCAGGGACTACAACTATCCCGAATGACCCCTGCCTCCTTCATGTTCCTCAACATGTCTTTGGCATTGATAGTGTGCCGGTGGTATTGGCCTATACCTCTCCTTGATTGGTGCATGTGTGCCAGTGGGGATATGGTGTTGGACCCCTTTAATCCTCCCGAAATCTAGCCGGTGCTTGCTAAAAACCTGCCCATACTCCTGTACTACCCTGTAGACCCCGTCCTTGTGGTGTGCCGGGGTAGACTCGGTGCCGACATGTAGTTCTCTGTACCATTCCTGCAGTGGCGGAGATGGGGTGTCACTACTCAGGTCGGGTGTAGGGGAAGTGGAGGTGGTGTCGTGTATAGTGTGGGGGTCGACGGTGAGCAGCTTAGCTATGGTGGCGTAGCGGGGGAGCCTAACCTCTTCCTCCCCGCAGTTCAGCACTCTCACAGGCACCCTCCCCTTTTTGACGTCAATCACCCCTCTGGCCACCATTACCGTGGGCCAGTGCTCCGAAGGCGAGGGTTCCACCAACGCCGGGTAATCACGTCCCTGGGGGCCTACTGCTGCCCTGCACCAAATCATCATCTCGCTCCTTGGCGGGATCACCAAAGGGGCGGCATCCATCACCCGCAATCCACCAATTTCTCCACCTGTCAGGTTCACCTGCTGCCGATGCAGGAGGGCCCAGATCTCATGCTGCAGGGCCCTCTGCTGCCCTCCTCTTGCAGTGGCAGACAGTTTTTGCAGCAAGTTCAACACCTCTCCCATACAGTGCTCAATCACATTGGTCCCTAGGACTACTTTCGGGTTACGGTCACTGGGCTCATTCAGCACCACAATCATCCCTTGGCGTTTCAGCTGGGTCCGCCCCACTGTCAGGGTCACTTCCCTGAGCCCCACTTGGGTCATAGGGAGCCCATTGGCCGCAATAACGGTTATGCTATCATCCGGAAGGGCAAGTTCGCTATTGGCCCAATATCGCTGGTACAATGATTAAGGCATAATGTGTTATGATCCGGAACCATAGAAGACCACCACAAGTCATTGGCAAAAGGTGACAAGAGCATTGGCAACTAATCTGGCCGCCATCCCCTTACTAACCATCACAACTAGAAGTAGCCGAGGGGTGAACTAACATCCTGTGCACCGCGAACCCAGCCGGAGAACTAACTATCCTAAAGGTAGGAAAGATGAATAACTCTCTGCCTCAGAAAATAGACAAGAATAGCTAGCCCCCCACATTCAAAGACTGCGGTGATATAGGAAAAGCACAATACACAGGTAGATGACAGGATTAGCAAAAGGTGAGGCCTCCGCTGACTAAAATAGGAAAGGACAGGAAAGGGACTGATGGTGGCCAGAGAAAAACCCTGCAAAATACCAACTTCCTGATAGTACAAAAAGGCCCTCAGATCGCACGATCTGAACTCCGTCCTATACCAGGTGCCCTTGTCATACCAATGAACAGAAAACAAGAATCATAACAAAGTCAACAAGCCACAAACACATGGACCCAAAGGAGCTATACTCCACACAGAACTGCACGGAGTTCCTCAACCATCCACTAAGGGGGAAAATCCCTGCAAGCAAATACACTGAAACCAACCACAGCAAATGACAGCCCCAGATAAACAAAAGAACCAGACAATAAATAAAGAGCAAGCACTTATCTGGGGAAGATGTGGTGTAGAGCAGGATTAAGCAGGCTGGAGATACAAAGAACAACTGACATCCGGCAACAGCCTGCAATCAGACCAGGATTTAAATAAGCAGAGAGTTAGCAAAGGAAACACCCACTGCACAACACACCTGGTCCAAGTCCAAACCATTCCTGGCCACCAGAGGGAGCCTCCCAGCAGCCAAAACATAACTAACATTCACAACAGTACCCCCCCCCCTCCTTGAGGAGGGGTCACCGAACCCTCACCCACGCCACCGGGTCGCTCGGGATGAGCATGATGGAAGGCGCGAACCAACCTGTCCGCATGAATGTCAGAAGCCACAACCCAAGAGTTATCCTCCTGCCCATAACCCTTCCATTTCACAAGGAGCTGAAGCTGACACCTACTGCGATGGGAATCCAGAATTTTTTCAACCTCATACTCCAGATCCCCTTGTACCAAAACAGGGTCAGGAGGCGCTGCTGCAGGAACTGCCGGCTCCACATGTTTCTTCAACAAGGACTTATGGAAGACATTGTGAATCTTAAATGACGCAGGCAGAGTCAAACGGAAAGATACAGGGTTAATAATCTATAAACCTAAGAATTTGATCACTACTCAAAAAAAGAGCCAATGTGATCACACACACTTATGTAGTTCACAGTGAATCATACAACCTACAAAGAACTACAACACTTTTACATAGAAAATATCTTTATTAAGAGAATATGTATATAAAACAAGATAAAAATGCACAGCAATACAATGACATGAGGATAGGAGACAGCTTTTTCTCTGATTGAAATCACATGGTGGCCAGCAATAATAAATATATATTTCCTAGTCAGATGAAGTGTAAACAAAATCCCCTCTGAAAATTACTTTCAGGAATTTATTTCAAAAAATTCATCCGACTGAATAAAATTGAATACTTTGGCCAAACATACAATGAAAAAGTCTCAAAAGCTGAACCCAAAGTCTGTACACCCTGTACAGCAAATGGATGGCAAGAAGAAATCAGGACAGTATGTCTATAGCAAGAGTGACAGATGTGACACTGCACGAACTGTAGAAATGCATGATCATTTAGTAGTGTTAGGGTACTTTCACACATCCGGATTTTTGCTCTGCGGCACAATACGGCGTTCTGCAGAAAAACCGCAACCGGCTTTTGTAACGCCGGTTGCGGTTTTTTTTGCATAGACTTACATTAGTGCCGTATTGTGCCGCAGGGGCTTGCGTTCGGTCCGTTTTTTGCCGCATGCGGCAGATTTAGCCGATGCCGCGGCCGGATCGAACGTTCCCTGCAACGCTTTTTGCTCCGGCAAAAAACACCGCATCGCGCCGCATCCGGCCGCTGCGGCGCATTTTTCAATGCATACCTATGGAGGCCGGATGCGGCGCGATGCGGAAAAAAACGCATCCGGTCGCCGCATGCGGTTTTTTCCACTGCGCATGCTCAGTAGCATGCCGCAACCGGAAAAAAACGGACGGGCCGCATGTAAAAACTTATGCAACGGATGCGGTGTTTTCACCGCATCCGTTGCATAGTTTTCACAGCCGGATTGAGCCACAGTGCTCAAACCGGATGTGTGAAAGTAGCCTAATGGGGAATGTCAGGAGTCAATGCCATTTATAAATAGGTAATGCCATAACCAAATGAATGGAATATGGGGTAATAATAACAAGAAATGAGAGTCCTGACATGCCGCAACACACAAGATAGATAGTCACATGCAGGTGTACAAAAACATCTAGAGTAATCACATACTGTATCTTACCATGGGACACCCTGACGCGTTTCGCCAATGCTTTATCCAAGGGCGCTTATGACAAATGTAAGGTTTACAGAGGTTTTTATATAATTGGTAATTCACACCATCCCATAATTGCTAGAAAGGTTGAGCCAATACACTCATAGGGATCACTAAATGATCAACCGCATTGGTGGTTTCAAAAAATGCACAATGTTATTAGCATAATTACTTACTTCATCAAATCGCAAATCAATTGCACAGATGGAGATTCCCATTTCTTGTATGTGGGGTAACTAGGATAATCCTCCCGTCTGTGACCTCTCTGAACAGTTCCACTGGCCGGAACTGCCACATAAAGTGATGCATAAGGAAATCGGAAAACAGGAAGTGAGGAATCATAATGTGGTCCATCAGGGATATCCTTCCCCAAAGCTCACAAAGAAAGGTTCCGCTACCCGGAAACGCTGTATATGTTTGTTGCATATTTGTGAGCGCAGTGGAACGCACATGCATTCCACATATGCGGAAGTGATTGCACATTATACAAATGGAAGTATTTTTCGTTTTTATATGAAAAAATAGAACTATAAAACCACCAATATGATTTAAAAGATCATAAAGAGACATATATTACACAATGCCCATAAAACTAAATATATATATAAGTACATAAAGCAAAATTTGATAAAAACAAGATTATGCATTTTGCAATATAAGTAGGGTTATACATTTTTGTAGGGTTATACATTTCTCAATGTAAACAATAAATACAAAATCCTTTGTGCTTGTTAAAAAATCATTAGTGCTCATAGAAACATATAAATACATACTGAGAGAGGAGTAAGAGAATGCACACATGCACATGCACATTAGTGCATGAACATGTGTGCAGAGTCCACCCTAATCCCATAAAAAAGCATACACACATATATATACATATACATACACCATACATATACATATATATACGCATACATACATGCATACATTACAACGTGAATAGAATATACAATGTCACTTATACTATAAAAAGGACAGAGTAGAGAGGTACACATATGCACACGCACATTAATTGCGCATATACATATGCCACAACCAACTCCAAACTCACTTAGTGAAAAAATATATATATATGTCTTAGGATAATCAAAGAAACATTTTGATTAACAAAAAGTGCATAAAGTGCGCAGTGCGAGTGAAAAACACACGTGACAAAAACATTTCTTATAAAAAATATGAAAAATATATAAATATAATTTATTAACACAATATAGTGTTTATATAAAAGGATTTTTATTTGTAAAAGTGTAGACTATTGAAAAGAGTCCCCACAAAGTATCCATAATTTCTCCGGGCAGTAGGATAAGATATCTCCATTCACAATACTCAAAAAGGCTCAACCTAAGAAAATAAAAATAATAAAAAATAAATAAAAAATTAAAACAAGTGTACAAAGAACTAACTCCAGTAGGAAAAGCTAATAAAAAGGAACTAGGAACCTTAATCACAAGAAGGATACATAACTGATGTTCTCATTTAACCCATGAGATACTAGGGTATTCAAAGTAAAAATCCATCGTGATTCTTTTTGGGCTAGAGCTTTTTTCCATTTCCCCCCTCTTTGACTTACCATAACTCTATCAATTGCACGTATCCGTAATAGAGAGGGATTACACTGGTGCAATTGCCTGAAATGGCGAGGAATGGTTGTCAATCTGGATACATCCTCTTCATCCTTTGCTGCAGAAATGGCTAGAACATGCTCCCTTGCTCTTCTCCTGAATTGCCTGGTCGTGAGGCCAACGTACCTAAGGTTACAGGGACAAGAAGCCAAGTAAATCACCCCCTTTGTACTGCAGTTAAGGGCATGTGTAATTTTAAATTCCCTCTTGTCGTCCGAGCTAAAGAAATTTTTTACTCTCTCGACATTGGGACATGCCACACAGTCACCACATGGTTTACAACCCCATGGAATCTTTGAGGAGTCCAAAAAAGTTTGGTTTACCTGACCTCTGTGATGACTGTGTACAAGAAGGTCCTTGAGGCTCTTAGATCTCCGAAAAGTGATGTTCGGATCTGATGGAACATAGTGCCTCAAGAGGTTGTCCAGTTTTAGAATCCCCCAATGTTTTTTTAGGATTGCACGTACCTTTTCAGAATGCGAATTGAACGTAGAGATGAATCTCACGATATCCTCATGGGGTTTGCTTCTCTTGACATTATTGAGCAGAGTCCTCCGTTCTGTATGTTTCGCCGCTTGGTATCCACGATTAACATCTCTGGGATGATATCCTCTGGCCAAAAATCTTCTAGTAAGATCAGCGGCTTGTTTCTCAAAGGATAGGCTATCCGAACAGATCCTCTTAATTCGTAAGAATTGACCTTTGGGAATGTTTTTGATGACATGTTTAGGATGGGCAGACTTCGCATGCAATACAGAATTCACTGCGGTGGTCTTTCTGAAGAGATCTGAATGTATTGCACCATTAACATCAACATTAAATTTCACATCCAAGAAATCAATAGAAGAAGCTCCGACATTATGGGTGAGTTTCAAATTAATGTCATTTTGATTGATAGATGTCATAAATAATTCCAACTCTTCCTTGTTACCCTGCCATACAAAAATGACATCGTCAATATATCTTGACCACATATGTATCTTGTCAGAGAGAGGAAGGGGGTCTGTTACAAAGATGTTCCTCTCCCACAGCCCCAGGAAAAGGTTAGCATATGAGGGCTGTTATGGTTAATATTTTATATTAAGTTTTGATTATCATTTAAGCAATTTATATATGTTTAATAATTTTGTATTTTTGTATTAGCTTTATAAGTGTTATTCATAAAAGCAATAGCACTGGGTGTAGTCTCTTTAAAGAGGCCTTTGTCTAAAGTTTCTTTGTTAATGAAGGTCCAGAAAACTGGACAGATCTGGTTTTAAGGAATTCAGCAGGATCCATAATTTACGATTTTGTTATTTTCAACTTTCATTTCATTTTTGGTCATGTACTAAGCCGTCCCCTTTTCTTTTGTGGTTTTAATAAAGTACTGTTTGGGCATCTGAGATTCAGACAAAGCCTGGTACACGGACATTGACTGTGTGTTCTTGTGTTTGTCTCCGATGCATCGCTATTAATTGGACCAACATTGGCAGATCTGGAGATCCCTTGCATCTCACCCTAAATTAGCTCTCCCGGGAAAGGGGTTTCCACGACAGAACATGGTGCAGAAACCCGGGATGGTTACTGGACCTCTCTGTGACCCGACTACAAAGACCTTCCCAGGAACCACTGAACAAAATCCGCGGTGAGTAACCCATTGTGTTACAAATGTTTCAGTGCTTTCTGGAGGTCCGAGACGGGTACGTAGTGGTCCAACAAGACCATTCTTATCAAACCTCTGCCAGTGTTTGGATTTTGTGTGTATGATTGAAATAATAGAGATATGCCATCTGTGATCTGTTATATGTATCAATGTGTTTTTAAATGTGCGAATGATTGTTGAAGGAAATTGAATGAAGAGTATATCATCTCAGCAGTTGAAAGATTATATGTTGTCTTGTGTTTTCTATATGACTGTTATGTCTGGAATGATATTTTAAGCAATGAGGATCCTTTAATGTGGGACTGATTGATCTTTGAGTGACGGATGTATTGTAAAAATCTGATAAACCATTGTGCTGGAGTTTATGTTCTCTTGCATTTGCATTTAAGATGGGAATTGGCTTAATAGGAGTTGTAGTTTGTAATCATCCAGTTTATCCAGACAAAGAAACATATAGCCAGAGAGGGAAAACTTATTGTAGATTTTATTTTTGGAGCTGCGCCCTCTACAGGACAAGAAAGGGAACTTGTTTGAGTAGTTGAGATCTGATATGCTCTGGTTTGGATACACTGTCTCTTTTGTGTTTGATGTAATCTGTTTGAGTCAGAGGTAGATGGAGATTTTGTAGGAAATTAGCTTAGTCTCCCATGATATATTATATTGAGAAGTAGAAGTAATCCCAATAACTGTTGGTAGTAGAGTTTATGAATTGTTATTTGTTTGGTTCTGTCTCAGAATTGTACGGGTACAAAGGGCTGGTAACCTGATGCTTCCTAGAAATTCTTCTCTTGCGAGAACAGTGGTTCTGGGAGTAGAAATCCTTCTCTTGCGAGCAAATTGGTGCTGGGAGAAGAGTAGAGTCTTCTGCGGTTAAGACTCTATGGCCCATTTCAGTTCAACGGTTAACTGCGGGCATTGAAGTTGCAGTCAGAGGACTGGCAGCTATAGGAAGTAATCAGCCTCAGAGGTACCACCCATGTCCCTACAAAGGATATAGAAGAAAGACGAAAAGGGAATGAAGCAATGGATTGATGCAACATGTTATTGGAATTTTTTTTGTTTTGGGAGACGTTTTTCTGCAAATGTGAAGACTGTTTGAAAGATAAAAACAAACAGGTTAGAATGTGGTAAAGTATCCAAGCGTCTCTCACTGAGTGACCATAAATCAGATTAAACCATTCATGGTGGTGTATATGTAATCTGTGATAGTATAAAGGCCCAGGGAACGCTGCAGTCTCTATAACTGATGTAAAACCTGCACTGCCCCCCCCCTTCAGCACCCCTGCCATATGCAGGATCATTGGGATAGACCTGCAGACATTGTGGCCAACACAGTCCCTCTGGAGCTAATATTGCGTGTCCTGTGTTTCCCTATGCCCAGGCATATTGCCCTTGCTAACTAGATCCTGAATCTCCTGTAAAATTACCCTTACATTTAGAACATATCTCCAGGGTATTCAGAAGGTATATCTGGCCACATAGGAAAACATAATCTTGGTAACTTTCCAGAGAATGGAGTTTAACAGAGGATTAGACACTGGTTTTAGGCAGAATAAGCGACAAGATCTGTTGCAGATTGTAGCATAGGACCATACTCAGTTTTGGGTATGAACATAAGGGCTAAGCCACACGGCGAGAAAAACAGTGCGAGTGGAGTGCGATAAAACATCGCATTCCCCTCGGACCAATTCTAGCCTGTGTGTCAGCACACATGGGCGATTATTTTCTCAGCCCTAATCGGACTGAGAAAACAATCGCAGCATGCTGCGATTGTAAGCTGAGTCTCTTTCTCTCGCACCCATTCAAGTGAATGGGGTGAGAGAAAAATCGCACTGCACTCGCGGTACACTGGTGTACTGCCAGTGCAGTGCGAGAATGGCAATAGCCGGCTACGCAGTAGAGAGGGAGAGAAATCCCTCCCTCCCCTCCTGAGTGCCGGCCCGCCCCCCGCAGCTGAGGTCTGCTCGCACGAACGGACCTCAGTTGCAAAGACACAGGCATGACACTCGGCTCTGCTGTACTGCCAGCATGAGCCGAGTCTCATGCAAGTGAATCGCAGTAGTGCCCGTGTGGCCCCAGCCTAATGATAAGAATCATGGACTATTGCTGCGGTGTGTTATAAATGCCCATAGACCTACAGTCCAGGGCGCTGTACCAGTCTCCCAAAGTGGAGCAATATGAAATGGATGTATTTGAGGGAAATATCCCCTGGGGAGCTGAACTAGAAAGGAAAGCGTTAATTTGGCCCCCCTGCAGCCAAGTAGAAGAAAAGGGAGGGGTAGAGGGGGAATCCACCACAAGAAGGAGATAAGAGACTAAACTACAGGAATACACAAAAAAGTGAGGAGAAAAAAATAGCCTATATGTAACCATTATAGAGGAGAAATAACACAATAATGTTTATTGATAACAAGTAAAATGGTGCAGTCGGTACAACCGAGAAAGGGCAGCATCACAACAATCAAAATACGTAAAAGGAATATTTATAATGTTGGATTATAAAGGATTGTTTATAATGATGACCACAAGCAGCAATGTGAATAGACCCGTATTGACCTATAATGATACAAAAAGCAGCATGAGTTATAAAAAGTAACTTGCTGCGTGTGTATGTAAGGCAATGAGTTTATAGAACAGAATGGAATGATGGTGAAGTATATTACAGCAGCAGTGTATGAAGAACCATACAAAAGTAAATGGTGTAAATGTAAGGTGCTAAAAAAAAAAAAAAAAGAGAATATGTGCAAGCAGTAGTAATGGTAAATGTGTCAGCTAAAAAGACTGAAGGTATGTCAGCCATGCTGTATAGGAAGACAACACAATGTGTGAGAGGATGGTACCTTGCTACGGACATCTTGTTGGTGTGTGATGTCCAGAACCAATGTGTGGTTTTGTGATTAGTGTCACCTTCATCAGGGTGTGGCGTTGTCGCAGCCCTAGAGGCTTTAAAGGCTTAGACTACAGCAATGTAAAAGATTGGGCTTGTGGGCAAAACGTTTTTTTGTTTTTTTTTGAGGGAACAAATGTCCCAAAAAGGCAACAACTACTATCGTGACCCCCACCACCATAGGAAACTGACAATTCAGATGTCTCCCACAACCCCATTGTCATCCCCCGGGGACTATATTCACTGTTCCTATTTTGTGACCCAGGTTTTAGTTTTCTTATATTCACTTATTAATTTAAGGACAGACGTGTTGCAGAAAATTGGGACCTGCATAGAATTTACCCTAATTGGGCCCAAGGTGACCACCCCCCTTAAAAGAAGGCGCCCTGTGTAGTCTCAGAATCCTGACTGACAATTCCCAAAGCTAGTTGTTTGACTCGAGAATAAACCCAGACAGTTGTGGTCACATATGCAAAATAGACGTGGGAAAAACCTTTAACCCTTTACCGCCACAAGCAGGTTGGACATATAGCCGGCGTCCTCACGCAAGAACACGGTGGCAGACAGCACCCTCCAGAGTATTACTCTGGGATACTACATTCAGTTATTACACTGACCCCTGCTTGTGTAAGAGCTGGGCAGCTGTTTCAGGACTCTATTAGAAAGACAGAGGACATAGTGTTAAGCTGCCCCCTCACTCCAAGCTCCTTATGCTGTATCTGAAAGACTCCAACAGGCTCAGACCCACCATCTTTGAGTATAAAGGCCGAACAAATATTAAGTTTTTCCCTCTTTACATTCCCCCATAATGCTCTCAAACTGTAATGGTCTAAATCCAGCTGCATGATTAACAGTAGATTGTAGAAAAGGGAGGAGAATATTTGGATGGGGAAGTGGGAGGGACCGTGAGCCAAGACCTGCCCCTGAGGGAGGGACCATGAGACAAGACCTGCCCCTGTGGGAGAGACCGTGAGACAAGACTTGCCCCTATTTTTCAAACTAGCAGATGAAGTTCAGTTTGATATGACACATGACTGTCAGGCATTGGTGGAGGCAGAAACAGAGGACTTGACAAATATCACTGATGTACCACTCACTAACCCCTCTGCTGAGTATTTTATAGATGGTTCCAGAGCTTTGGACAATGATCAAGGACTGTTCATCACCGGGTATGCAGTAGTCCACAATGGTAAGGCAGTAAGAACCACTCCCCTCGAGCTACTCTGCGCAAGAGGTTGAGCTGAAGGCATTCGCTGTAATGTGCAGTCTGGGAAAAGGTAAGAAGAGTAATGTATTTTCTGACTCACAATACGCTTTTGGGGTAGCACACGACTTTGGCGTCATTTGGCGGAGCCGTAATTTCCTGACCTCTGTTGGCAAACCCATAAAGTATGCGCAGGCAGTAGAGCAGCTATTCGCAGCACTCACCATTCCCCAAAGGGCAGCCATAGTCATAGTATCGGCACACGCACGGGAAAAA
Source organism: Anomaloglossus baeobatrachus (assembly GCF_048569485.1). Lineage (NCBI taxonomy): Eukaryota > Metazoa > Chordata > Amphibia > Anura > Aromobatidae > Anomaloglossus > Anomaloglossus baeobatrachus. Next base: position 86,223,521 of record NC_134356.1, on the reverse strand, counting down.
ACTCCCCTTGCAGTAGGGAATGCACTGGCCGACAAGCCGGCTAAAGAAGCAGCGAGACTACCTCTGACAGGAATACTGGCCATAACAGACATAGCCCTCTAAGGGAGCTTAGTGACCGAGAGTGCGGGGCGCCACCTTTCAGCAAAGGAGGCTGGCACCGTACCGGCCCCAGTGGCCGTTAATCGTTAACTGTTTCGGGTCTTCCAGACCCAGGCCCCCTCAAACGAACAGAATGCAATGCGCTGTACGGTCAGAGTCAGTGGTATGGCAGGTAAACACCCGGATTTGCCTCCCTCGCTGCCTGTTCCCCATGATGGCTGCCCTGGCACATTCCCCGGTGCAAAGGTGTGACGTGTGCGGTAGTGCTGCAAAACTGATGTGCCCCAGGGTTCCCGAATATGGCTGCAAAGTATGTCTTGTTTGTGCAAAACACAGCCCCGGTAGGCCTATTTGAGTTCCGCAGAAATTCAGCACCAAAACCGGATTACTCATTTCAGAGACTGCAGGTGGACTACATACTGCTGCCTAAGGTGGGTACTTATGAATATGTCCTGGTATGTCTGAAGCTTAGACCGTGATGAAAGATAATACAAAGACCACAATTACCATCAAGAAAGTAATAAGTAAGGTGGTTTGCAGATATGGGTTTCCCAAAACTATAGAAAGTAACAGAGGTGCTTACTTCAATGGAGAATTAAATGAAACAGATCATGGCTACTTTGGGAACAGAACATGCTTTCCACATTCCCTATGACCCACAAAGTAGTGGGAAGGTGGAATGCTTTAGCGGTACTCTTAAATTAAGTGCATGGAGAAAACACACTTGTCCTGGGTAGATTGCTTGCCCATCGCATTGCTTTCAGTGAGAACTGCCCGAAGAGGTATAAAGAAGCTGTCCCCATATGAATTAATGTTTGGTAGTGTTCCTGAGACAGAATTATATTTACCACAGCAATTGCAGGCCTCGTATGCTTTTCTCACTGAATATGTCGCTGAGTTGCACAAACATCTGACTGTTACTCATAACTGTGTTCTTTCCTCCATCCCAGACCCCATGTTTATAAGCGGCACACACACCGGCACCAGGCGACTGGGTCGTGGTCAAGAGACACATAAGGAGACCATTGGAGCCTAGATCCAGGGAGCCATTCTAAGTGATGCTAACCACTGCCACTTCTGTCAAGATCCAAGGCAAAGATACAAAGATAACCACTCTGCCTTTTGGATTATGCTGATGGCAACTGTACCTCTTGTCCTATCAATGAGGCACTAAAAGAGGACTGTCATAACAAACTGATAAAGCATCACCAAGTTCTGTTCCAAGATATGGACTCTAAAGCACTAAGAACTGTTGGGTATGCACTCCGAGCCCAATATCTTCTAATTCTACGCCATATCTTGCAGATCCCCTGATCCTATATGAGGACTATAAGTTACGCCTGTGATGCTCCCACTCTTAGGACTGGAAAAACTGTGAGAGTACTTCAATTACTCGTGATTATTTGTAATGATAGTTGTTTCCAGAAAAGTGACCATGGATGTTTTGAGCAATAGTGAACTGTGGTTTACACATTCTGTGTAGACTTGTGAACAACTTTACCAATTTAACTAACATTTTGAGTCTAAGACATCCTGAAGGAATGAGGTCTGTCTCAAAAACTGCTAAAATTGGTGTGCCAAACCTTCGAGGCAAAGGACGTTTGACTTATATGTGTTGTGTTGGGAGAACCACTGACATAATACACTGCATAATTCCTAAGGATTTATATCTAGTATGTGGTCACCAGGCCTATAAATGACTTCCCCGGGGCGCAGAGGGGATCGACACCTCTGCACGCCTTATGCCGCTACCTTCATATTTCCTCATGGTGTTCTAGATATAAGTGCTTTATCCAAACATTCCCTATATAACCGAGCTGCAGACAAATGTCTCCGACAATTTGGTTCTCAGGTATCACTGGGTGGCTGATGGGCATTCTACAGATGGGAATGTTGGTACTATTAGTGTATGTAGCTGCTAGAATTGGTATATTTGTTATGACAACACTATGAAAAGAGACATGTAAGATCAAGTATCACAGGCCGTCAGTTACAACATGTGAAAAATACCTCAGTGCTCCCTTAGTAAATATATATGATGAAATTTACAAACAAGATATCTATCGGTGAACGGGGTTGTCCCCTCCATGCTGTCATAGCATGGGGATATAGCTGATGGATAAATTGTCTGTCAATAATAAAAAGGGAGGAATTGTTATGGTTAATATTTTATATTAAGTTTTGATTATCATTTAAGCAATTTATATATGTTTAATAATTTTGTATTTTTGTATTAGCTTTATAAGTGTTATTCATAAAAGCAATAGCACTGGGTGTAGTCTCTTTAAAGAGGCCTTTGTCTAAAGTTTCTTTGCTACTGAAGGTCCAGAAAACTGGACAGATCTGGTTTTAAGGAATTCAGCAGGATCCATAATTTACGATTTTGTTATTTTCAACTTTCATTCCATTTTTGGTCATGTACTAAGCCGTCCCCTTTTCTTTTGTGGTTTTAATAAAGTACTGTTTGGGCATCTGAGATTCAGACAAAGCCTGGTACACGGACATTGACTGTGTGTTCTTGTGTTTGTCTCCGATGCATCGCTATTAATTGGACCAACATTGGCAGATCTGGAGATCCCTTGCATCTCACCCTAAATTAGCTCTCCCGGGAAAGGGGTTTCCACGACAGGGCGCACAAGACGCCCCCATTGCTGTGCCCTGGAGCTGTAGGTAGAGGACATCCTTGAAAAAGAAAAAATTATGCTCCAGAATAAATTCCAGAAGTTGTAAAAGTAACTTAACAAGACCCCTCTCCAAATTGGATGAGCCAAGGAAGAAACTCACCGCAGAAAGACCGTCCTGATGTCGTATGGACGTATATAACGATTCAACGTCGGCTGTGACAAGTAACATGTCTTGTTCCAAGTGTAGGTCTTCCATTTTTCTTAATATGTCATTTGTATCCCTGATGAAAGAAGGCAGGGTTTCAACCAAAGGTTGCAGGTAATGGTCCAAAAATTTACAAATACATTCACAAATATTGCCATTACCTGAAACGATAGGTCGTCCAGGTGGAGTTACAGGGTTTTTATGGATTTTCGGCAGAAAATATATTGTAGTCACACATGGATCCTCAACCGTCAAAAATTCCACTTCCTTAGAGGATAGAATATCATCTTCAACTGCTTTATGGAGAATCTTCATCAATGCCAACTGAAAATCAGACAAGGGATTATAATACAATCTCTTATAACACTGAGAATCCCTCAGCTGACGCAATGCTTCCTTCTCATAAAGGGTGCGTGGCCAGATGACTACATTGCCACCCTTATCGGATGGCTTAATCACAATATCATCCATTTTGGACAGATCCTTCAACGCCTCCCTCTCAATACTTGTGCAGTTGTCATGTCTAATAGATGATGATATAGATTTCAGATCTTCTGTAACCAACTGCACAAATATGTCAATATTCGGACAAGAAGTGAGAGGAGGGAACTTCTTAGATTTAGGGATAAGGGATGATGGAACCTTACCTCCTTTAAGACTGTCTTGTTCACTTAGCAGCTCCTCCAGTATCTGAATTGCTTCTCTTTCCTCACTGGTAGGGAACATTGATCTCAAATTCTCATCATGAAAATATTTTTTAAAAAGTAATTTCCTGGCAAAGAGGTTTAGATCCGTGATAGCTGCAAAACAGTCAAATTTAGAGGCAGGACAGAATGTTAGACCCCTACACAGTACATCAATTTGAGCTGGTGAGAGGACCACATTAGACAAATGTATTACCTTCAAGGCACTTGATTTGTCTTGTTCTAGATCAGGAACCTGTTTTCGTTTGAATCCCTTCTTTCTCCAATTGGTGGATTTATTCTGGGCAATCCTATGTTATTGTCGCTCAGACACAGACGTTTCACTGGTCGATGATGCCGCCGATGATATAGATGGATTTCTCACCTGTCGATCTCCATTCTGAAATTTCCATTTATATACTCGCCCAGTCTGGTCATCAAGTGAATCCCTTTGCAGTTTTTTATTCTTTACATCACTAATTTGTTTCTCCCAATCCTTAGATTTAGTATCGATTTCACTATCAAGTAAGGCTATATCTTCAGTCGTCCATATGTCAGTGATCTGGGACTGTATTCCATCCAGTTCCGTATCTACCACGGCCAACTGTTGTTTATTATATTCAATAATAGCCTGCATAAAAGATCTAGAACAGCTGTTACATATGTCCTCCCATCGTTTGGCGAAATCTGTTACATCTCTCCCAAATGATGGGTAAATTTGAACCCGAAGACCTCTAGGAATCAAATTCCTGTGTAGATATTGTTCAAGAGTCTTTTTGTTCCACCATAATTTCATGCGCCGATGCATGAGATCACATACCTGTTTGGATATGCTCTTCCTACTGGTACCAACCAGCAATAATAAATATATATTTCCTAGTCAGATGAAGTGTAAACAAAATCCCCTCTGAAAATTACTTTCATGAATTTATTTCAAAAAATTCATCCGACTGAATAAAATTGAATACTTTGGCCAAACATACAATGAAAAAGTCTCAAAAGCTGAACCCAAAGTCTGTACACCCTGTACAGCAAATGGATGGCAAGAAGAAATCAGGATAGTATGTCTATAGCAAGAGTGACAGATGTGACACTGCACGGACTGTAGAAATGCATGAACATTTAGTAGTGTAATTGCTGTGCATTTTTATCTTGTTTTATATACATATTCTCTTAATAAAGATATTTTCTATGTAAAAGTGTTGTAGTTCTTTGTAGGTTGTATGATTCACTGTGAACTACATAAGTGTGTGTGATCACATTGGCTCTTTTTTTGAGTAGTGATCAAATTCTTAGGTTTATCTATTTACCTTTATAGGTCTTTTCCATTTATTAAAATGGACTTCAGAGCCAGAGAGAGTAACTGGTCGACTAAAGCTGATTTACTTTTCAGCAATGATGCTCAGCAGAATGATGACATGGTTGGTACCAGTAGGAAGAGCATATCCAAACAGGTATGTGATCTCATGCATCGGCGCATGAAATTATGGTGGAACAAAAAGACTCTTGAACAATATCTACACAGGAATTTGATTCCTTGAGGTCTTCGGGTTCAAATTTACCCATCATTTGGGAGAGATGTAACAGATTTCGCCAAACGATGGGAGGACATATGTAACAGCTGTTCTAGATCTTTTATGCAGGCTATTATTGAATATAATAAACAACAGTTGGCCGTGGTAGATACGGAACTGGATGGAATACAGTCCCAGATCACTGACATATGGACGACTGAAGATATAGCCTTACTTGATAGTGAAATCGATACTAAATCTAAGGATTGGGAGAAACAAATTAGTGATGTAAAGAATAAAAAACTGCAAAGGGATTCACTTGATGACCAGACTGGGCGAGTATATAAATGGAAATTTCAGAATGGAGATCGACAGGTGAGAAATCCATCTATATCATCGGCGGCATCATCGACCAGTGAAACGTCTGTGTCTGAGCGACAACAACATAGGATTGCCCAGAATAAATCCACCAATTGGAGAAAGAAGGGATTCAAACGAAAACAGGTTCCTGATCTAGAACAAGACAAATCAAGTGCCTTGAAGGTAATACATTTGTCTAATGTGGTCCTCTCACCAGCTCAAATTGATGTACTGTGTAGGAGTCTAACATTCTGTCCTGCCTCTAAATTTGACTGTTTTGCAGCTATCACGGATCTAAACCTCTTTGCCAGGAAATTACTTTTTAAAAAATATTTTCATGATGAGAATTTGAGATCAATGTTCCCTACCAGTGAGGAAAGAGAAGCAATTCAGATACTGGAGGAGCTGCTAAGTGAACAAGACAGTCTTAAAGGAGGTAAGGTTCCATCATCCCTTATCCCTAAATCTAAGAAGTTCCCTCCTCTCACTTCTTGTCCGAATATTGACATATTTGTGCAGTTGGTTACAGAAGATCTGAAATCTATATCATCATCTATTAGACATGACAACTGCACAAATATTGAGAGGGAGGCGTTGAAGGATCTGTCCAAAATGGATGATATTGTGATTAAGCCATCCGATAAGGGTGGCAATGTAGTCATCTGGCCACGCACCCTTTATGAGAAGGAAGCATTGCGTCAGCTGAGGGATTCTCAGTGTTATAAGAGATTGTATTATAATCCCTTGTCTGATTTTCAGTTGGCATTGATGAAGATTCTCCATAAAGCAGTTGAAGATGGAATTCTATGCTCTAAGGAAGTGGAATTTTTGACGGTTGAGGATCCATGTGTGGCTACAATATATTTTCTGCCGAAAATCCATAAAAACCCTGTAACTCCACCTGGACGACCTATCGTTTCAGGTAATGGCAATATTTGTGAATGTATTTGTAAATTTTTGGACCATTACCTGCAACCTTTGGTTGAAACCCTGCCTTCTTTCATCAGGGATACAAATGACATATTAAGAAAAATGGAAGACCTGCACTTGGAACAAGACATGTTACTTGTCACAGCCGACGTTGAATCGTTATATATGTCCATACGACATCAGGACGGTCTTTCTGCGGTGAGTTTCTTCCTTGGCTCATCCAATTTGGAGAGGGGTCTTGTTAAGTTACTTTTACAACTTCTGGAATTTATTCTGGAGCATAATTTTTTCTTTTTCAAGGATGTCCTCTACCTACAGCTCCAGGGCACAGCAATGGGGGCGTCTTGTGCGCCCTCATATGCTAACCTTTTCCTGGGGCTGTGGGAGAGGAACATCTTTGTAACAGACCCCCTTCCTCTCTCTGACAAGATACATATGTGGTCAAGATATATTGACGATGTCATTTTTGTATGGCAGGGTAACAAGGAAGAGTTGGAATTATTTATGACATCTATCAATCAAAATGACATTAATTTGAAACTCACCCATAATGTCGGAGCTTCTTCTATTAATTTCTTGGATGTGAAATTTAATGTTGATGCTAATGGTGCAATACATTCGGATCTCTTCAGAAAGACCACCGCAGTGAATTCTGTATTGCATGCGAAGTCTGCCCATCCTAAACATGTCATCAAAAACATTCCCAAAGGTCAATTCTTATGAATTAAGACGATTTGTTTGGATAGCCTATCCTTTGAGAAACAAGCCGCTGATCTTACTAGAAGATTTTTGGCCAGAGGATATCATCCCAGAGATGTTAATCGTGGATACCAAGCGGCGAAACATACAGAACGGAGGACTCTGCTCAATAATGTCAAGAGAAGCAAACCCCATGAGGATATCGTGAGATTCATCTCTACGTTCAATTCGCATTCTGAGGAGGTACGTGCAATCCTAAAAAAACATTGGGGGATTCTAAAACTGGACAACATCTTGAGGCACTATGTTCCATCAGATCCGAACATCACTTTTCGGAGATCTAAGAGCCTCAAGGACCTTTTTGTACACAGTCATCACAGAGGTCAGGTAAACCAAACTTTTTTGGACTCCTCAAAGATTCCATGGGGTTGTAAACCATGTGGTGACTGTGTGGCATGTCCCAATGTCGACACAGTAAAAAATTTCTTTAGCTCGGATGACAAGAGGGAATTTAAAATTACACATGCCCTTAACTGCAGTACAAAGGGGGTGATTTACTTGGCTTCTTGTCCCTGTAACCTTAGGTACGTTGGCCTCACGACCAGGCAATTCAGGAGAAGAGCAAGGGAGCATGTTCTAGCCATTTCTGCAGCAAAGGATGAAGAGGATGTATCCAGATTGACAACCATTCCTCGCCATTTCAGGCAATTCCACCAGTGTAATCCCTCTCTATTACAGATACGTGCAATTGATAGAGTTATGGTAAGTCAAAGAGGGGGGAAATGGAAAAAAGCTCTAGCCCAAAAAGAATCACGATGGATTTTTACTTTGAATACCCTAGTACCTCATGGGTTAAATGAGAACATCAGTTATGTACCCTTCTTGTGATTAAGGTTCCTAGTTCCTTTTTATTAGCTTTTCCTACTGGAGCTAGTTCTTTGTACACTTGTTTTAATTTTTTATTTATTTTTTATTATTTTTATTTTCTTAGGTTGAGCCTTTTTGAGTATTGTAATTGTAATGTATGCATGTATGTATGCGTATATATATGTATATGTATGGTGTATGTATATGTATATATATGTGTGTATGCTTTTTTTATGGGATTGGGGTGGACTCTGCACACATGTTCATGCACTAATGTGCATGTGCATGTGTGTGTCAGGTTTCCGGGTTTTCCAGTCCTCTTTTGAAAGAGCTTGCCCTCGGTTAACATGGAGTTTTATGTTCTGTTGCCCTACTTCCTGTCCAGCTGCTTAAAAGGCCGCCTCTAAGCCTAGTCCAGTGCCTGAGTATACTGCTTGCTGTGTGCTCCTGCCTTGCTGCTGCTGCTACTTGATTACCTTTGGATCCTCCTGAAAATCTACCGACCGACTCTGGACCATACCCGGTTTCTTCAAACTGTGCCCGGACTCCGTCTGCCGTCTTGGGTCAGCACGTCTGCCCGGTTTCTTCCGGTTCATAACCATTCTGGACTTTCATCCCGTACGGACACTTCTGGACTTTACCGCTTGCCCCTTGTGTCCCGGCTGCGGCGCATTTAGGCCTTTCGGGGTTGATTGCCGGACAGTCCCTGTATAGGGGTTCGCTCTGGTGGTCTCCCTGGGGGAGTCCGGTGCTTGGCCCCGGGAATCCCCTTCGCTCCGTTTCGGAAAGGTATTTTCATGTGTTTGTTATACTGTGTATTTCCGTTGTGTATCTACCGTGGTTACATATCATAAACATCTTGTACCACAAACTCGTCTCTGGCTGTCATTACCCTACGCTATCGAAATCCTCAAAACATACAGTAGTATTACATTATACTCAGGCCACTAAGAGGATTTCGCTGGGGCAATGACTGAGACACGAGTAGATCAGCTCTTTTCTATGATTAACTCCTTGCAGCAGGAGATGGAGGTGGTGCAGACTAAACTTAGAGATGTGGAGACACAGCTGGGCCATGATCACCAGGTACTGGGTCCGGCTATACAGGATTTGCAAGTCAGAGTGGAGGCTCAGGAAGCCGGCCCCACTACGTCCGTATCAGCTGCCGGTATGCCTAGGTTACCCCCATTCCGTTTCAATGGTGACCGTAGTCAGTTTCGTGGATTTGTGAACCAATGTATACTGTTTTTTGATGTACATGCTGATTATTACCGTTCTGACCGGTCCAAAGTGTTATGTATAATTATGTTATTAACCTCACGAGCACTGGCTTGGGCTAATCCTATGATAGAGAACCGGGACATCCGTTTAAATCACCTGGAGGACTTTCTGACCGCAATGGCGCAGATGTTTGATGATCCGAATCGCCGTGCTACCGCTGAATCGGCTCTCCTTTCCTTACGTCAGGGAAAGCGTTCTGTCGTTGAATACGCCACTGAATTTAAGAGGTTAGTGGTAGACACCGACTGGGGAAACAATGCATTATTGTCTGTTTTCAGAAGGGGTTTGTCCGGTACCATCAAAGACGAGTTAGCCCGTTCCGAATCTCCAGGGGATTTTGAACTGTTTCTCCAGCACTGTGTGCGTATTGATACCCGCTTGACGGAACGTAGACAGGAAAAATGGGCAGCTGTAAACCGTGTGAACAACTTTGCATTTCCTTCCAGAGAACCCGCTCTCAGGACGCCACGGGAGGCCGAGGACGTTCCTATGCAAGTGGACTCTCTGCAAAAGCGAGAGACCAATGAACGTCGCGAACACCGGCTCCGTGAGCGTTTGTGTTTCTATTGCGGTCAATCGGACCATTTCTTGATCGACTGCCCGAAACGTCCGAATCGCCCAAATAAGGTATTGGCAGCCATGGCAGAGTGTGACAACACGGACGCAGAGTCCGATATCTCTGAGGCAAGCGGACACTTGGATGCGGTATTTCCCTTGACTGTAATGTCAACCTCACCGAAGGACTCGGAAGGGAAATATACCCATTGCTCGCTCCCCATTCAGATCCGGTGGGAGGGACAGCTAATACCTACCTCTGCAATGATAGATTCTGGGGCAGGGGGAAATTTCATGGACTCCTCTTTTGCCAGGAAACACGGTATCCGGACTCAGCAAAGATCCTCACCGGTTACCATGGAGACGGTTGACGGATCTCCGTTAATCTCTGGACCAGTTGATCGGGAAACCGTACCGCTAGAATGCGTCATGAAGCCAGGTCAGCAGGAGACCCTTGTTTTCATGTTAATTTCTTCTCCTCATTTTCCGATTATTCTAGGTATTCCGTGGCTACGGTCTACAAATCCGGTCATCGATTGGGAAACTAAGGAAATATCCTTCCCACCGCAGAGTATTCCGACCATTAGTCCAACTGTTCCGGTTCCAGTAACACCGAATGCGGAGGGCACTGTACAGGTACCTGTTCTACCCCCGGTGTATAATGACTTTGCGGATATATGCGACAAAAGAAAAGCCGATCGGCTTCCCCCGCATAGACCGTATGATTGCCCCATAGACTTACTCCCAGGGGCGGAGATCCCGTTTGGTCATGTCTACCCGTTGGCGGCACCTGAGCTAGAAGCACTAAAAGAATACATTGATGAAAGTCTAGCTAAGGGATTTATTCGTCCGTCTACCTCACCAGCAGGGGCACCCATCTTTTTCGTGAAAAAGAAAGAGGGGACTCTGAGACCCTGAATTGACTACCGGGAACTGAATAAAATAACTATCCGGAACCGGTATCCGTTACCGTTGATTCCTGAGCTATTGGAGAGGGTCCAACAGGCAAAAATATTCACCAAATTGGATCTCCGTGGGGCATACAATCTACTCCGTATACGTCCCGGAGACGAGTGGAAGACCGCGTTCCGATGTCGGTATGGACATTTTGAGTACCTAGTGATGCCTTTTGGACTTTGTAACGCTCCCGCGACTTTCCAACATCTAGTTAACGATATTTTTAGGGATATCATGGACCAATTCATGGTGATTTATCTGGACGATATCCTAATCTTTTCTGATTCCCTGCAGGAACACCAGGAACACGTCAAGACCGTACTTACCCGGCTGAGGGAAAACCACCTGTACATCAAACTGGAGAAATGCGAATTCCATTGCTCACAAATACAATTCTTAGGTTATGTCATCTCTCCTCAGGGACTGAACATGGAGTCTGGCAAGATACAAGCAATTCTAGACTGGCCGGAACCGGGGACCATCAAAGAGGTACAACGCTTTGTCGGTTTTGCCAACTTTTACCAACGTTTTATCCGTAATTTTTCAGAGATCGTTCGTCCCATCACTCTGTTAACCAAGAAAGGACAGAAGTTTGTGTGGTCCGCCCAGGCCCAGGAAGCTTTCCATCATCTCAAGGTTTGTTTTACCTCAGCGCCTATATTGGTACATCCGAATCCCGCACTTCCCTTTATCGTGGAAGTCGACGCTTCCGACTACGCATTAGGGGCCATCCTTTCTCAAAGGACTGGGGACAAGAGTCTCTTACATCCGTGTGCTTTCTTTTCCCGCCGGTTGTCCCCTGCAGAAAGGAACTATGACATTGCGGACAAGGAATTGTTAGCGATTATTTCTGCTTTCAAGGAATGGAGACACCACTTACAGGGAGCCGCGCAGCAAGTGATAGTACTCACAGATCATCGTAATCTGGAATTTCTTAAGTCTGCCAGGTGCCTGTCTCCACGGCAAGCCCGTTGGAGCCTATTCCTTAACCAGTTCAATTTTGTCGTTACATACCGTCCAGGTTCACGTAGTGGGAAAGCCGATGCCTTGTCCCGAATCCACGCCGTGGACTCCGTGCCTGGAACCCCGTCTCAGACCGTGTTATCGGATGCCAATTTCATTGGAGTAATCCAGGACCAGGACTTGTGGAAGGACATCAAGCTGGCCTATGATGGTGACGTATTTCTTGCTGCCCCCCCGAATGATGTAACTCTTGTTCTTCGGAATGGTGTGTGGTTGAGAGAGCGACGCATTTATGTCCCGGAGGCCGTAAGACTTCGGGTTCTCAAGTTGGTCCATGACTCCGTGTTGGCTGGTCATAGGGGGGTACAGAAGACGCAGGAATTTCTGAACCGTTTTTTCTGGTGGCCTACCTGTTTAAAGGATGTAAAGGACTATGTCCACTCATGTGTGGTTTGTGCCCGGTGCAAGGTCCCTCGTGTGGCTCCTACAGGACTCCTCCAACCGTTACCCGTGCCATCTCGCCCTTGGGGGTCTATCTCAATGGATTTTATTGTGGAGTTGCCCGTCTCAGACGGTCACAATACCATTTTAGTGGTGGTGGATCGGTTGACTAAAGCTGCTCACTTTATTCCGTGTGCCGGTCTTCCCTCAGCCGCAGAGACAGTGGATCTGGTTATCCAGAACGTATTCCGATTGCATGGGGTACCAGACGAAATCATCTCTGACCGGGGCGTGCAGTTCACGTCTAGGTTCTGGAAGGGGTTTTGTACGGCACTCCAGATTGATGTCTGTTTGTCTTCTGCATACCATCCTCAGACAAATGGGCAAACCGAACGGACCAATCAAACCCTGGAACAATACCTTCGCTGTTATGTCAGCCATCTGCAGGACGATTGGTTGAAGATGCTTCCGTTGGCGGAGTTCTCGTATAACAACACTCAGAGCAGCTCCACTAAGGTAACGCCCTTCTTTGCTAACTTGGGTTACCATCCGACTATTTTGCCTAGGTCACCGGTTGCGGTCTCAGTGCCTGCGGTGGAGGGCAGATTGACAGAGCTACGACAAAATCTGGAGGTTCTGAAGGACACTGTGGCTACAGCTCAGGAGCGTTACAAGAGGTCGGCAGACGCTCACCGGAAACCGGCACCCATGTATAAGGTAGGGGACTCTGTATGGTTGTCCACCAAGAACCTGAGATTGGGTGTCCCTTCGCAGAAGCTGGGACAAAAATTCATCGGTCCGTTCAAGATCACCGGGATCGTGAGCCCTGTGGCCTGTCGGCTGCGGTTACCGCACCATCTAAAGGTACACCCGGTCTTTCATGTTTCTCTCCTCAAATCCGTCTCTCCCAATACGTTTCATGGTCGTGTCGTGCCTCCTCCTCCGCCTGTGATGGTCGACGGCGAGGAGCAGTTCGTGGTTGAGGACATTATTGACTCCCGGCTCCATCGTCGTCGGCTTCAGTATCTGGTACGTTGGCAGGGGTACGCCCCCGAGGACGATTCCTGGGAACCGGTGGGTAACATTCGAGCACCCCGGAAGATCGCTCAGTTTCATCGACGGTACCCGGACAAGCCGGGCCCTGACCCGTCCTGAGGCCGTTTCTGGGGGGGGGGGTAATGTCAGGTTTCCGGGTTTTCCAGTCCTCTTTTGAAAGAGCTTGCCCTCGGTTAACATGGAGTTTTATGTTCTGTTGCCCTACTTCCTGTCCAGCTGCTTAAAAGGCCGCCTCTAAGCCTAGTCCAGTGCCTGAGTATACTGCTTGCTGTGTGCTCCTGCCTTGCTGCTGCTGCTACTTGATTACCTTTGGATCCTCCTGAAAATCTACCGACCGACTCTGGACCATACCCGGTTTCTTCAAACTGTGCCCGGACTCCGTCTGCCGTCTTGGGTCAGCACGTCTGCCCGGTTTCTTCCGGTTCATAACCATTCTGGACTTTCATCCCGTACGGACACTTCTGGACTTTACCGCTTGCCCCTTGTGTCCCGGCTGCGGCGCATTTAGGCCTTCCGGGGTTGATTGCCGGACAGTCCCTGTATAGGGGTTCGCTCTGGTGGTCTCCCTGGGGGAGTCCGGTGCGTGGCCCCGGGAATCCCCTTCGCTCCGTTTCGGAAAGGTATTTTCATGTGTTTGTTATACTGTGTATTTCCGTTGTGTATCTACCGTGGTTACATATCATAAACATCTTGTACCACAAACTCGTCTCTGGCTGTCATTGCCCTACGCTATCGAAATCCTCAAAACATACAGTAGTATTACATTGTGCATTCTCTTACTCCTCTCTCAGTATGTATTTATATGTTTCTATGAGCACTAATGATTTTTTAACAAGCACAAAGGATTTTGTATTTATTGTTTACATTGAGAAATGTATAACCCTACTTATATTGCAAAATGCATAATCTTGTTTTTATCAAATTTTGCTTTATGTACTTATATATACATTTAGTTTTATGGGCATTGTGTAATATATGTCTCTTTATGATCTTTTAAATCATATTGGTGGTTTTATAGTTCTATTTTTTCATATAAAAACGAAAAATACTTCCATTTGTATAATGTGCAATCACTTCCGCATATGTGGAATGCATGTGCGTTCCACTGCGCTCACAAATATGCAACAAACATATACAGCGTTTCCGGGTAGCGGAACCTTTCTTTGTGAGCTTTGGGGAAGGATATCCCTGATGGACCACATTATGATTCCTCACTTCCTGTTTTCCGATTTCCTTATGCATCACTTTATGTGGCAGTTCCGGCCAGTGGAACTGTTCAGAGAGGTCACAGAGGGGAGGATTATCCTAGTTACCCCACATACAAGAAATGGGAATCTCCATCTGTGCAATTGATTTGCGATTTGATGAAGTAAGTAATTATGCTAATAACATTGTGCATTTTTTGAAACCACCAATGCGGTTGATCATTTAGTGATCCCTATGAGTGTATTGGCTCAACCTTTCTAGCAATTATGGGATGGTGTGAATTACCAATTATATAAAAACCTCTGTAAACCTTACATTTGTCATAAGCGCCCTTGGATAAAGCATTGGCGAAACGCGTCAGGGTGTCCCATGGTAAGATACAGTATGTGATTACTCTAGATGTTTTTGTACACCTGCATGTGACTATCTATCTTGTGTGTTGCGGCATGTCAGGACTCTCATTTCTTGTTATTATTACCCCATATTCCATTCATTTGGTTATGGCATTACCTATTTATAAATGGCATTGACTCCTGACATTCCCCATTACACTACTAAATGCTCATGCATTTCTACAGTCCGTGCGGTGTCACATCTGTCACTCTTGCTATAGACATACTGTCCTGATTTCTTCTTGCCATCCATTTGCTGTACAGGGTGTACAGACTTTGGGTTCAGCTTTTGAGACTTTTTCATTGTATGTTTGGCCAAAGTATTCAATTTTATTCAGTCGGATGAATTTTTTGAAATAAATTCCTGAAAGTAATTTTCAGAGGGGATTTTGTTTACACTTCATCTGACTAGGAAATATATATTTATTATTGCTGGCCACCATGTGATTTCAATCAGAGAAAAAGCTGTCTCCTATCCTCATGTCATAGTATTGCTGTGCATTTTTATCTTGTTTTATATACATATTCTCTTAATAAAGATATTTTCTATGGAAAAGTGTTGTAGTTCTTTGTAGGTTGTAGGGTTAATAATCTCCGAAATCTTATAAGGTCCAATAAATCTGGGCTTAAATTTAGGAGACGGAACTCTCATAGGAATATGTTTAGAGGACAACCACACCATGTCCCCCACCTTAAACCGGGGACCAACAGTCCGACACCGGTTGGCAAACTTTTGGGCAGTTTCTTGGGACTGAAACAATTTATCCACTACCTGCCCCCAAATCTGCTGCATTCTGTTGACCACCGAATCCACCCCCGGACAGTCAGACGCCTCAAGCTGCCCTGAGAGGAACCTAGGGTGATACCCAAAATTGCAGAAAAAGGGGGACACCAACGTTGTAGAGCTAGCTCTATTGTTAAGGGCAAATTCAGTCAAAGGCAAAACGAAACACAGTCATCCTGATCCGCAGAAACAAACACTGTAAATAGGTCTCCAGGGTCTGGTTAGCCCTTTCAGTCTGACCATTGGTCTGAGAATGAAACGCCGAGGAGAAAGACAGCTGAACACACAATTTGGAGCAAAAAATCCTCCAAAACCTGGATACAAACTGCACCCCTCTGTCAGAAACAATGTTTTCGGGAATACCATGCAAACGAACAACATGTTGGAAAAACAAAGGCACCAACTCTGATGAAGACGGCAACTTAGAACCAAGTGGACCATCTTGGAGAATCTGTCACAGATCACCCAAATCACAGTCATTTTCTGAGAGACGGGAAGCTCTGAAATAAAATCCATAGAGATGTGCGTCCAAGGTTTCTTAGGTACAGGCAAAGGCAATAATGGCCCACTAGAACGTGAACAACAGGGCTTGGACCTAGAACAAACTCCACACGACTGCACAAAACGACGGACATTTCAGGACAGGGAAGGCCACCAAAAAGAGTGTCTCACAAGATCTCGGGTACCAAAAATGCCAGGATGACCCGCCAAAACAGAGCAATGAACCTCAGAGACAACTCGGTCTCTCCATTGGTCTGGGACAAACAGTTTCCCTGTAGGACATCTCTCAGGTTTATCCCCCTGAAATTCCGCCAGTGCCAACCGCAGATCAGGCAAAATAGCCGAGCCATCATTCAGGATAGTAGACGGTTCGACAACCTCCATAGAGTCAGCACAGAAACTCCTGGAAAGGGCATCGGCCTTAACATTCTTGGTGCCTGGCAAAAAAGAGACCACAAAATTAAACCGGGTAAAAAACAAAGCCCACCTGGCCTGCCGAGGATTCAACCTCTTGGCCGATTCCAGATAGATGAGATTCTTGTGGTCCATAAGCACCACAACCAGAAGTAGCCGAGGGGTGAACTAACATCCTGTGCACCGTGAACCCAGCCGGAGAACTAACTATCCTAAGAAAAATAGACAAGAATAACTAGCCCCCCACATTCAAAGACTGCGGTGATGTAGGAAAAACACAATACACAGGTAGATGACAGGATTAGCAAAAGGTGAGGCCCCCGCTGACTAAAATAGGAAAGGACAGGAAAGGGACTGATGGTGGCCAGAGAAAAACCCTGCAAAATACCAACTTCCTGATAGTACAAAAAGGCCCTCAGATCGCACGATCTGAACTCCGTCCTAGACCAGGTGCCCTTGTCATACTAATGAACAGAAAACAAGAATCATAACAAAGTCAACAAGCCACAAACACATGGACCCAAAGGAGCTATACTCCACACAGAACTGCACGGAGTTCCTCAACCATCCACTAAGGGGGAAAATCCCTGCAAGCAAATAAACTGAAACCAACCACAGCAAATGACAACCCCAGATAAACAAAAGAACCAGACAATAAATAAAGAGCAAGCACTTATCTGTGGAAGATGTGGTGTAGAGCAGGATTAAGCAGGCGTGAGATACAAAGAACAACTGACATCCGGCAACAGCCTGCAATCAAACCAGGATTTAAATAAGCAGAGAGTTAGCAAAGGAAACACCCACTGCACAACACACCTGGTCCAAGTCCAAACCATTCCTGGCCACCAGAGGGAGCCTCCCAGCAGCCAAAACATAACTAACATTCACAACAATAGTGGTTACCTGCGATCCGGTGTCCAACAGGGCCATAGTCGGGACGCCGTCCACCGCCAGGGAGATGATGGGGCGGCCTCCTACGAACCGGTCTCTCCAATCAGCCGGGCCATGGGGGTCTACTCCTGAGGATTGGCCCTTGGCCTCAGGGGTTGTTCGTTTAACGGACATTGCCTAGAGTAATGGCCAGGCTTGTTGCACCTGTAGCACACGGGTGGCCCATACCGCAGGTTGGTGTCTTCCTCCGCTGCATCCAAGGGACGTCCTCCAGGCTGTTGGCGAGCTGAATCTTCTCCTGGGGCTTGCCTCTCGTCGGGAGCTGGAGTGCGGCGAGGATCCGGGTAAGATCTTCATTCATATGTTGGACCTGCGAGGCCAGCGCCTCTATTGTCCCGACGGGTGTAGCAGGGGCCGGCAGGGCCAAGGGAGGGGGTGCCACTGAGACGGGAGTGGTTTCAACCGGCCAAGGGGCCGCATCAGGAGCGTCACCGGTTGTTGTTTGCAGGGCCTTGATGGCCCGCTCTATTAGTACTGTAAAGTCTAAGTCAGCATGCTCCAAAGTCCATAACCACAGCTGTTTGCGATCCTGAGCGGTCCCCAGTCCCTGTAGGAACTGCTCCCCCAACATCTTGTTGCCGTCGGCGTCGCTGATGGTGTTCACCCGCCTTAGGGTCTGGAGGGCCGTCTGCAAGCACAGGGCATAGTCCCTGATACTGTCCGCGGGCCGCTGCCGGCACTGGTAAAACTTAATCCGCAACTCAGCCTCGGTCCGGGTCTCAAGGCGGTCTGGAGTTATTCAAAGATAATGGCTACCGAGGCATGGTCCGCGTCGGTCCAGGTCTCCGTCTCCTGCTCGACTGCACCGGTCAGCTGCCCGAGTACCACCATCGCCCGCTGTCAGCCGGTCATGGCATATAGATAAAGAATGGGGCTTATCTTTTTCCGGAACACCTGTAAGGCATCAGGCTTCCCATCATATTGGGGTAGCCAAGTAGCACCGGGTACATACGGCAGGGAGATCGGTATTACCTGGGCGACCGCTGGACCGGCTGCCTCCCCCGCTCCCGCGCCCGGGGCGAGGGCTGCCACATTTCCTTCTTCGGGCGCTGCCACTACTGCAGCTGGCGCCCCCCCGCCGTCTCCGACAGGCCCAGACATCTTCGTTCCCGTTCCCCCTTGGTTTTCTACGGCACTTCTTCCTTTTGGGGGCGGGGCTTCACTTTCATGCCTTCGCTGCTCGGGGAAGACGACTCGAGCGGGAAACTTTTGCGCCCAAGATGGCGGATTTTCAGATTTTTCAGCGGGACGCCGCTGACGGGAACTACAAGGCGCACTTCTACCGGTAAGTAGACTGGGTCGATCCTGTTCTTGACACCAGAAGAGTCGATGTGTACCACCCCACGGCCTCGGCTGCGACCGCCGAGCCGCTCGGATCCGTGCTTGTACTGCGGGCGGTGGCTCTGCAAGGGAGGTTGGCGCTACGCGCGGGGGATACAGGTATTTGGTTTTTGGGATGATTATTCGTGACACCACCCACGGGTTGTGGTGATGGTGGACACCACCACTGCGGTGAAGGTATGGGGACTCCCGGGAGCGGTGTAGGGGCGCAGCTAGGTGTGTCCCGGGGCCCGGTAAGGGAGGTGCAAGGTGTAGTACTGCGGTGCGGTGCTGTGCAGTGCCGGATGGCACTGTTGTACTCACGATTAAGTCACACAGAGTCACTGGTAAACCAAACGAGGTGATGAACGGGGCCCGCAGACGGCTGCAGCTTCCTAGTCGGGTTGGCAATGTCCACCTTTCTCCCTGCACCTGTGTTTGTAGTTTGACCACTGTGCCTGAGCACTGGTAGTCCGCTCCCCGGCATGTATATGTCGTAGGAGCCCCTTTGCCCGCAGACGCTGGCTCTTGGATCTCTGGCCTTTGGCGGTGGCTACTATCCGGACGGGTTGGGCTGTTGCCTTCTATCGGGACTTTGGTGGGAATGAACCCTGAGGTCCAGACTGCAATCAGTTAATTCGACTATGGTGGTGGCATACAGCCTAGTTAGGGGTCTGAGTACCCTGCCTGGTGCTCCGGTATCCTGTTGGCTCCCCGGTTCGGCTCCGGCGAGCCGCTACCCGGTCCCGGTCCCTTACGGTTTCACCGTTTGTATTCCCGGTCTCCTGCAGGCGGTCACTGCCATCTGCCTGCCTGACTGTTCGGGGGTCCTAGGCTCCAACCCAGGCCTCGCGCAGAACTGTGCTTCACTACTCTCCACTGCTATTCTGACTACTGTTTTCCTGCCTCAGGCCAGCAGACTTCTCGGAGGGTGTGTCTTTCCGCCTGACTCCACCGACCTGGTGTGCCTGTCTGACTCTGAGGGAGACAATCAGGACTTTGTGGTTGACGAGTGGTACCTTCCTAGTGTGGGGGGGGGGTGTATGTGGTGAATGTAGTGACCTGTGACCCCTGGGTGCCCAGGGCGTCACATATACACGGGGAAGTCATACACCAGGAAAACAGTGCAGGAGAAGAATAGAGAGAGACCACCAGCCGGGTGTGGGACCCTGAGTACATCCGGCAGTGGCACCGGCCACCACCACTTTGGTTTACTAGAGACTCGTGTGTTATTTGCCAACAGTGAGTACACCAACACCCCCCTTCAGCCGTCAGTTCCCCACGCACTACAACCATCGGGTCCCGGGGCCACTATCCCTGCCCACGGAGGGGTTAACAGCTTGCTGCACAACATCTCCCCCGGGTGTCCCGCAACAGCAGCGGTAGTGTCCCACTTCACCACACACCGTGGGTGGCGTCACGAACTTACCATGTACCTATACATCCCCAATCCACAACCCCTTTTATTTGAAGTGACCGCAAGACCCCAGGGTCCGGAGACCCTCGAACCACCCACAGAAGGTCCGGATCCGAGCAGCACCGGCTGCTGGCACGGGGGCGGCACACTACCATTTGTCTTTGTCATGTGGATCCAGCAGGGTCACCACCCAGTAATCACAATTGGTCATAATCCTTGCAACTTGAGGATCATTGTCCAGGCGTAACAGCATGTATTGGCTCATGTGTACCAGGTTTCCCAGAGTCAACGACGCAC
This sequence comes from Anomaloglossus baeobatrachus, assembly GCF_048569485.1. Lineage (NCBI taxonomy): Eukaryota > Metazoa > Chordata > Amphibia > Anura > Aromobatidae > Anomaloglossus > Anomaloglossus baeobatrachus. The sequence goes on along the minus strand of NC_134356.1, from coordinate 86,203,005 downwards.
TGTTGCAAATGTGTGCCACCATCTCACCCATCATAGCCTCAAGCATTTTTTTCAGCAGTCATAATTGGTATAGTGATGTTGATTATGACATTATTAGCACTAGCCATGTTGGTAGAGTATTCAAAGTAGCCCAACACGACACACGGGTCCTACATGGAGGCCCACTTGTTTGTAGTGAAGTGGTGTTGGTCCACAAACCGATTCTACTGTGTGTGCTGCATCTGAAACTCCACTAATGCCTGCTGCTGCTCGCACAGTCTCTCCACCATATGCAAGGTGGAATTCTACCTTGTTGGTATGTCGAACATGAGGCGGTGAGCGGGGAGGCTGAAGTGACTTTGCAGCGCAGACAGGTGAGCAGTATCAGGGTGAGAACGCCTAATGCGGGTGTCACACGGTACAATATATCGGGCGATATGTCGTCGGGGTCACGTCGGTAGTGACGCACATCCGGCATCGTCTGATATATCGTAGCGTGTGACAGCGGTGAACGAGGAGAAATACTCACCTTCTCGTTCATCGTTGACACGTCGCTCACTTTTAAAAAATCGTCCGTCAGGTTGTTCATCGTCGCTCCATGTGACACCCCGGGAACGATGAACATCGCTTACCTGCGTCCTGCTGGCAATGCGGAAGGAAGGAGGTGGGCGGGATGTGTACGTCCCGCTCATCTCCGCCCCTCCGCTTCTATTGGCCGGCTGCCATTTGACGTCGCTGTGACGCCGAACGTCCCTCCCCTTTCAGGAAGTGGATGTTCGCCGCCCACAGCGACGTTGCCCGGGAGGTAAGTACGTGTGACGGGGGGTTAACGATTTTGCGTGCCACAGGCAACTAATTGCCCATGACGCACAAACGGCGGGGGCGAGTATGATCGCTCGTGCAATCGCACGATAGATCGGCCCGTGGGAAGCCCGCATAAGGTGCATACATACTGCCCGCACTTTCAGCAGAAGCTCTGTCTCACTCTCACGGCTGGTGTTGAGGCAGCGAGCGGGATTTGTGGACCCAATGGACCACAGTGGAGACCCAGGCTTATCCCTTAGTGGGAGGTGCTTAACTAATGCCTGCTTTACACCAGACGATCTATCGTGCGAGAGATCGTCGGGGTCACGGTTTTTGTCACGCACATACGGCATCGCTTGCGATGTCGGCCTGTGTGACACCTCCTAGCGCCGCAGTATCGCTCACAAATCGTGAGTTGTGTACTGGTCGCAAGGTTTCATAATATCATTTATTTTACTTTGCGCCGGTTGTTCATCGTTCCCGTGGCATCGCACGTCACTCCGTGTGACACCACGGGAACGATGAACATCGCTTACCTGCGTCCCGTGGCTCCCGCCGGTTATGTGGAAGGAAGGAGGTGAGCGGGATGTTTACATCCCGCTCATCTCCGCCCCTCTGCTTCTATTGGCCGGTGGCCATGTGACGTCAATGTGACGCCAAATGTCCCTCCCCCTTCAGGAAGTGGATGTTCGCCACCCTCAGCAACGTCGCACGGGAGGTAAGTACGTGTAATGGGGGGTTAATGACTTTGTGCGCCACGGGCAATCAATTGCCCGTGACGCACAAACGACGTGGGCGGGTACGATTGATCGTGAAATTGCACGATTGGTCGTCCCGTGTAAAGCAGGCATAAGTGCCCACTGTGAGGTGGACAACAGGTACCACTCCCAGGGTAGGGACCAGGACTGTGGCAGCTGACCCCTAGGACAGGTGATGGACACAGGAATAGACAGGTAGAGGCGGGGTAACTGAGGCAGGCTGGACAGAAAGATTTGGATAGGTATGGTGATCATGGCAGGGATAGTCAGGTATGGGAAGGCAGGTACTGGAGATAGACACAGAGGTGTTGGGACCTGACAAGTAGCTACACAGACAGTATACTGACTAACTGAATGTGTTGCATCAGTACTTCCCCTAATAAGAGGATTCCATAAATACACAGATCCTCTCAGCCATAGCCTGGGAGGCTTTTCCTGGAAATAGTGCATCGGCCCTTTCAGAGGAAGGCTGGTGTGCGCGTGTGTGTCGTAGGTGCATTCCTGGGAACTCTGTGCGGCGTGTACAGGGCCTGGGAGGGGAAGAAGGCCACAGCACATATGGATGACCAGGGGAGTGCGGGGAAGGACGCGACCCAGCTGGGGTGGGGAGTAAGTCAGCTTCGCTGGACACTGACATATGTGGTTAATTTTTGAGGAAGCTCTGCACAACCAAATTCAGCACATGCGCTAGGCAAGGGATGTGTGTCAAGCCGCACATGGCCCAGAGCTGCAATGAGATTTTGTCCGTTATCGCACCCCACCAGGCTGGGCTGTAGGTCCTACATCACCAGCCACTCATCTGTTTGTTCTTTTATGACTATCAACAGCTCCTGCCTGTCCCCCAGGCAGATGAGTTTTAGAACGGCCTGCTGTCATTTACCCCTGACTATGCTGAAGTTGGTGGTGCAGGTCTCATTCTGACTGCATGGGAAGATGGTGGAGGGACTAAAACTTAATTTTTAATATAACTATTAAAAACCTAGATAGGTAATAATGTGCAAAGATGCAAAAAAACATAAGGTGCAATAATCAAAAACAGGGTCAATCTCACCGATCCTTCTCCATGGAGGAATTCGGCACCAATCACAATAGCAAAAAGGCACAGGTTGAAAGACACCAGACAGATCCAGTGTTAAATGGTCTAACTCATCCCCTGTCGTGCCCCATGAGTAATCTTCCACCCTAACAAGGGCAGCACCCAAGTATTCTGTCTGTCCCGCAACCTCAAAAATTATCCTCCCTAGGGAATTTCTCTAAATGCTCAGACTTTGCCTAAGGCCTCCGCCACACATCCGTGAAAACCACGTCCGTGTAAAACGGGCCGTTTTTCGGGTCCGTTTTCCGTTTTTTAGGTCCGTTTTTATGGTATGTGTGGCCTGCGTGTGTATCCCGTATGCTAGCCGTATGTGCGTGTGGAATGTCCGTGTGTGCGTGAGTGAAATAACTGACATGTGTATGTGTTGTCCGTGTGAAATGTACGTGTGTGATGCAAAATGTCGTTACTACATGTCGGAAGACAGAGTAGCGGGATGAGAATGAACTCGGGTGAACTTCACCCGACTTCATAGTCATGCTGCGGCTCTGTCTGTGTGCCGTGTACTGATTAGCGGTCACCTGTGAAGGATTCACCGGTGACCGCTAATCCCCCAAGTGACTGAAGTGTCCCCCCCTCTCTCATACTCACCGTTCCCCGATCACCGGCGCTGCACGGCGTTCACACTGCTCCGGCGGCTTTTTCTAATTTGAAAAAGCCGGCCGCTCATTAAACAATCTCGTATTCCCTGCTTTCTCTCCCCACCGGCGCCTGTGATTGGTTGCAGTCACACACGCCCACCACGCTGAGTGACAGCTGTCTCACTGCACCCAATCACAGCAGCCGGTGGGCGTGTCTATACTGTGCAGTGAAATAAATAAATAAATAATTAAAAAAAACGGCGTGCGGTCCCCCCCCATTTTAATACCAGCCAGATAAAGCCATACGGCTGAAGGCTGGTATTCTCAGGATGGGGAGCTCCACGTTGTGGGGAGCCCCCCACCCTAACAATATCAGTCAGCAGCCACCCAGAATTGCCGCATACATTTCCCGATTTACCCTGGTGCGTTGGCAAATCGCGGTAATAAGGATTTATTGGCAGCCCATAGCTGCCAATAAGTCCTAGATTAATCATGTCAGGCGTCTCCCCGAGATACCTTCCATGATTAATCTGTAAGTGACAGTAAAAAAACACACACACACCCGAAAAAATCCTTTATTAGAAATAAAAAACACAAACACATTCCCTCATTACCAATTTATTAACCCCGACAAACCCTCCATGTCCGGCGTACTCCACGGACCTCCAGCGTCGCATCCAGCTCTGCTGCATGGAGGTGACAGGAGCAGCAGAAGACACCGCCGCTCCGGTCACCTCCACGCAGCTAATGAGATGAGTAGCGCGATCAGCTGCTGTCACTGAGGTTACCCACGGCCACCGCTGGATCCAGCGTTGGCCGCGAGTTAACTGACTGACAGCAGCTGATCGCGCTACTCATCTCATTAGCTGCGTGGAGGTGACCGGAGCGGCGGTGTCTTCTGCTGCTCCTGTCACCTCCATGCAGCAGAGCTGGATGCGACGCTGGAGGTCCGTGGAGTACGCCGGACATGGAGGGTTTGTCGGGGTTAATAAATTGGTAATGAGGGAATGTGTTTGTGTTTTTTATTTCTAATAAAGGATTTTTTCGGGTGTGTGTGTGTTTTTTTACTGTCACTTACAGATTAATCATGGAAGGTATCTCGGGGAGACGCCTGACATGATTAATCTAGGACTTATTGGCAGCTATGGGCTGCCAATAAATCCTTATTACCCCGATTTGCCAACGCACCAGGGTAAATCGGGAAGAGCCGGGTACAGCCCCAGAACTGTCGCATAAAATGTATGCGGCAATTCTGGGCGGCTGCTGACTGATATTGTTAGGGTGGGGGGCTCCCCACAACGTGGAGCTCCCCATCCTGAGAATACCAGCCTTCAGCCGTATGGCTTTATCTGGCTGGTATTAAAATGGGGGGGGACCGCACGCCGTTTTTTTTAATTATTTATTTATTTATTTCACTGCACAGTATAGACACGCCCACCGGCTGCTGTGATTGGGTGCAGTGAGACAGCTGTCACTCAGCGTGGTGGGCGTGTGTGACTGCAACCAATCACAGGCGCCGGTGGGCGGGTAAAGCAGGGAATACGAGATTGATTAATGGGCGGCCGGCTTTTTCAAAATAGTAAAAGCCGCCGGAGTTATTATAACAGCCGTGCAGCGCCGCGCCGGAGATCGGGGAACGGTAAGTATGAGAAAGGGGGGGGAACTGACCGACAGACAGCTAGAGGGACAGATAAGACAGAGAGACCGACCGACAGACATAGAGACCGACCGACGGACTGAGGGAGAGAACGAAACAGAAAAAGAAAAAAGACCGACATCACATGAAAAAAGCACAAAACGTACAGGGAGCAAACAGAGATGCGTCCGTGTCACTCGGACGTGCGCACAGACCCATTGACTTTCATTGGGTCCGTGCTGCGTTTTGCGTGCAGAAAACGGACATGCTGGCGTGAGACACGGACCAAAAAACGCATCACGGAGACGGACTCACGGACATAACCAAAAACGCAATTGTAACCGCTGAGATATAGTAACATTGGTGCACGTTTGGCCGTGTCTCCAGTATACACGGAAACGGACCAAACACGCACGTGTTTCACGGATGTGTGTTTCAAGCCTAACAGGCTTTTTTTTCTTTATAGTGATGTTTTTCCAATGTACCTATACTCATTCAGCCTGATGTTTCACAGACTGTTATCATAGAGGTTGATGCATCTGAGGTGGGGGTTGGGGCTGTGTTGTAACAAGGTCCGTCTCCTGGTAAATTGCATCCATTTGCTTTCTTTTCCTAGAAATTGTCTTCGGCCAAGAGAAACAATGATGTTGGCAATAGCGAACTCTTGGTGATTAAGTTAGCTTTCAAGGAATGGTGCTATTGGTTGGAGAGGGGCAGTTAAACCCATTACCTATCTCGAGTCTGCCAAACATCTCAATCCTAGGCAGACTAGATGGTCTTTCTTTTTTACCAGATTTAATTTTACTGTCACTAACCGCCCAGGTATTAACAACATTAAAACAGATGCATTAGTCTACAGCTTCCCTAGTGGTAGTGATTATGTGAACCCGGTCTCCATTTTGAAAAAGAGGGTGGTCATATCACCTAATAAATAATTGGGGAACATCACAATACTGTACTTATAGGTCATCCAGGTAGTAAAGCAGACTCAGACCTCCTTTCTCATTGTTTTTGTTGGCCAAGGTTGCATCAGGATGTGGTTGACTGTGTCTTCTTACAGTATTTGCACACTTTCCAAGGTAACACATACTAGTCCATCAGGATCTCTCCTGCCATTGGTTACCCCTAATAAACTATAGACACATTTATCCATAAATTTCAATACTGGCCTACCTTTGTCTTTGTTAAACACTGTGGTTTTAGTAGTTGTGGATAGCTTCAGTAAGATGCATCATGTTACCAACACTTCTGAGGCCAAGACTCTGGCTCAGGTGTTAAGGCTGCTTTACACCTTACAATTTCACATATGATCTCATATGCGATGTGACATGCCCCCATCGTATGTGCGGCACGTTCAATTTGTGGTCCGTGTCGCACAAACGATTAAATCCCGTCACACGTACTTACCTTCCATACGACCTCGATGTGGGCGACGAACATACTCTTCCTGGAGTGGGATGGACGTTCGGCGTCACAGCAACATCACACGGCAGCCGGCCAATAGAAGCGGAGGGGCAGAGATGAGCGGAACGTAAACATCCCGCCCACCTCCTTCCTTCCGCATTGCCGGCGGGAGCCGCGGGACACAGGTAAGCTGAGTTCATCGTTCCCAGGGTGTCACACACAGCGATGTTTGCTACTTCCAGAACATTGAACAACCAGACGTTCAATTTTTAGAAATTGAACGTGTATGCGATCAACGGTTTTTCGTACAATCGCAATCGCACGTAGATTTTACACGCTACAACATAACTAACGATGCCGGATGTGCGGCAATCACGACGTGACCCCGCCGACACATCGTTAGATAAATTGTAGAGTGTAAAGCCCGCTTTAATCAATGAGATTGTGAAGCTTCACAGGGTTCCTTCTAATGTGGTCTCGGATCGGGGAACCCAGTTTGTTTCCAAATTTTGGAAAGCATTTTGTGCTTTACTTGGGATGCAGTTGTCTTTCTTTTTTGCCTTCCATCCTTAGTCGAATGGTCATCCTGAGCACATAAATCAAAATTTGGAAATATACTTTAGGTGCTTTGTTTTCTCCGAGAACCAGGAGGATTGGGCATCTTACCATTCTCCAAATCTGCTTTAAACAATCATCACCAGGAGTCTACTGGCAAGTCACCGTTCTTTGGTGCATACAGTTTTCATCTGCAATTTGTTACCTTTAGTGGTAGAGGGGCTTCAGGAGTCCCTGAGGAGAAGTGTTTTGCTTCATCGCTCCCTACTGTATGGCAAAGGATTCAGAGTAATTTGAAGCAGATGGGAGAGAGATAAAAATGTATGGCTGAAAAAAAGCATTTGCCAGGTCCAGACCTAAGTTTGAATGACTATGTGTGGTTGTCTACCAGGAATATTAAGTTAAAGATTCCTTCCTAGAAGCTGGGACCTAGGTTAATTAGTCTGTATAAAGTAACCACCATTATTAACCCAGTAGCATTTTGTCTGGAGTTACCTCAGGCTGTTAAGCTCGACAATTTGTTCTACAGCTCTCTCCTCAAAAAGTATGTGGTACCTTTGGAGCCATCCCCCTTGCTGCCCCAATAATGGCTGATAGCAATTTAGAATTTCAAATGGCTAAGATTATTGATTCTCGTTTTCTACATCATTCCCTTCAATACTTTGTGCACGGTTTTGAGTGTTTGGAGACCACTCGTAGAAGGGGGGTTACTGTCATGAGTGTGTTATGCTTGACAGACCGTCTTGTGGTGTCCGGCTGTAGAAGGTTTCAGCGTTTGGCTACACAAACTCTTTTCTGCTTGGCGTTAATCCCTTTCCCTTTAGGACCCTGCGAATTTCCTCACCTTTCAACTGTTAATCATCAGAACTTCCCATGATGTCCTTATATACTCTCATTCCCCCTTGGTCTATTCTGTTGATTTAGTGGGAGCAATGCCTAGTAGACCAGCAAGATAAAACAGTCAATGATCTCAGAGAGACCAGCCAGATATCCCTCCTAGCCAGAATCCTACTCCACACTGATGAGGGGCAATACTCTGAAACAGCTGTCTGTGGATAGATACCTGGCCTTGGTATTTCCCTTGTCATATCTTTAAACTTGTCAAGAGCTGGATATTGACTAAAAGAGCCACTTAATATGGTGGTTATGGTGGTCTCTTAAAAGAGCCACTCCTTGGCTAAGTCCTTCCCGGAGGGATATCTGGCTATTTTCCATGTCGAGACTCCTAACAGTGGCTCCACAGGCCTTTTTGATTTGCATACTTCCCAGAGGGCAATGCACTTAGAATTTCACTGTGTTGAGCGCCTTTGCTGGCTGCCGGCAGTGTTTTCTCTGGCTCGTCTCCCTGAGATCAGTGATTGTTTTGTCTTGTTTGGGATCATTGTCTTGCTCAAATGTCCACCTTTGTTTCCTCTTCATCATCCTTGTAGATGTCAGCAGATTTTTATCAAGAATGATTGGGTAGATTTGTCCATTCTTCCTTCCTTCAATAATATGAAGTTTGCCAGTGCTGTATGCTGAAAAGCAGCGCTACACCAGCTTAAAACTTTCACAGCTCAAAACGTCACTATTGGTATGGTGTTAAAAGTTTCCAAACATGGTGTGTATTATGGCATCTAAAGAGTTCAATTTTGGACCAGACTATATTCTCCCAGTTTTTCACAGGCTTGTCTAAATGTTGTTGAGGTAACTTTAAATGCACCTTGTCATGAACAGCCGGGGGGGTCACTCAGATATCCCGCAGCTGTTCACTAATTTGTCACAAACAGGCTACTCTCTAGCGCCCCTCTTGTCGGCAGGTCACTTTTGGTACTGCAGGACAATGAATTAAATGAGGCTGCTGAGCTAATAATGCCAAATATTGGAGGTCTCACAGGGTAAATGTATATATCACCGATTCCCGCTGATGGAATATATATATATATACCTTGGTAGACTTAATGATAGCACCCCAATAATACTATGCAATAATAATTATGCTGCCACCACCCAGCTTTTTGGGATAGCTGGGGACCTGTTTCACATAACAGAAGGCGTTTCAGACGGGTTTGGGTTCGTATATAGAACAGGAGGAAACGAACTATTAAATTTTATATTTTTAATCCGAAAATAGGCAGTGTTTAAAAAATATACAAGAATTTACAAAAGGGAACAATACAAATGCAGTATAGACAGTTACATAAACATAAAAGGTATAACCGTGAAACTTACTAAACTCGTGCCATAGATGTGACATTCGAATTTAGGGAGGGAAGGTCTCCAAGAGAAGAAGATGGTAGAAAGATGGCCAGCATCACCACTTACTGATGCCTTCCAGTACTGACTCCCCCCAGAGAGGAGCTAATCGCTCTTATGCCCTCAGGTAACCCCCCTCTCTGTGACCTCATTTTATGGTCTCTTGTGGGCTGTGCCAAGATTGTCACAAAGTTCTTTAATTCTAGCTTTTCACATATCTTTGCCCCTGGGCCACACAGGTGAAAGATATTAGCGTCAGATTTTATCTCTCGATTTAACATTTACATAGATACCAAACACAACGCATCTAGCATGATTTTACTGGCCAATTCTAAATTGTCGTGATACCAGCGAGCTCCCAGTCAAGCTAAACGGAGCGCTGGGTTCAGCGCTCCACAGGGATTCTAGTTTTTCATTTTTCTAGCATTAACGGGCCACATAAAAAACTGTATTAGGAGTTTTCCCTCCAACAGAACAAAAGGATTGTCTTTTCTGTGCATCTTTTGGCTGTAGCTCTACCCTCATCCGAGTCATAAATTCCTAAACTTTCAGGCCGATCAGATAATTGTCATGACGATCTGTGGCTGATGGTGGGGAGGAAGGTAGGGACCCTTCAAGAGTTTTACATGACACCCCTGAACATGATTTTAGCTCAACAATGGAGTCTTGTAGGGGTGGGGGGAAAGGGAGGAGCATGCATACAGGCCATGGCGGCTGACTGCATTACTTATTGTTTTCTTTGAAACAATTGTAGCTACTAATTCCAGATCTTTCTGTCTCTCTCCACAGGTGGACAAGACTTGGACGAGTCTTCTGATTCTTTCAACTCTTCTGTCTGAAATCATGCATGGAGCATCTGGCCAGTTGCCAGTTTATGGTGAAATTATGTTTTTTACACTTCTGGATTTTGACCCAACAGTGCTCACTGGGACCTTCAGTAATTTAGAATTTCTGTAACTAATACCATCTATTTGTTTTGCAAAAATAAGCTTGCGAAGGTTTTGAGACAGCTCACTGCTTTTACCCATCATGAGGTGTTTCTTCTGTAGCACCTTGGTAATGAGACATCTTTTTATAGGTTATCCGTTGAGCCAGCGATATTATTTTTCAATAAGGACTGCTGATTTTCCATGGCTTTTTGCACCTGTCTTTATACATGTGTTCAATACTCTTCCTTGTGTCATTTTTCATTTTTACACATCACTAAATTTATGGACATCTATGGTTTAAATTTCTTTGCATGTATGGATTGGATAGGTTGTTATCAACATCTGGTGAGAGGTTCATGTCAATAGCACCTTTAGAATTATATTTACTTAGGGGGCATGGCCTAGTCACGAACAGGAGCAGATGCATCTGTGTGTAGTTCCTGGCCTTAGGCTAGAGAACAAAAATTTAATAACCATTATTCGACAAAATATTTTCTGGCGACTTCTGGAACCCCTTTACTGCCTCCTTACACCCCATCACCTGACTGAGGGAAGAGGAGTGATACCTGCACTGAAACAAAAATATCAGCTAGGACATCTAATATGGCCTGTGGAGAGGTGGGTGGTTGTCTACTGAAAGTGGAACGAGACAAGGCAAAGTATCCTTGAACCATCCCTTGGCCTCCTGGTCTCCCAAAGAGGTGGGGACAGCATCTGGCCCGAAAAGTGAGCTTGCGGGAATCACCTATAGAAGTACTGCATTACCCTGCCTCCCTCACCTCCTGTGAAGCACTTGTAGCGCCCCTGAATACATCAGGATGCTACAGGGAACTGTCCTGTTCCCTCAGGATGCAGGACCTACCTCCCCTGGTTCCAAGTTCCCAGAAACCAGTGTCACCTCCATGAGCACCACAAATCCCAATCAACAACTCACATCATGACCTCTCAGACACAACAGTGGGTTGGTCTAGCTGGAAAAAGGCCACCCACCTAGGGGTCAGGCAGACTGGTGGGAAGGAAGAAAGGAGTGGAGTGAGAGCCCTCAAAGAGAGAGGAGCTGGGGAGTAGGAGCTCCCGGGGAGCTGGAACGACCGTGGTTGGGTCGCAGACAGTAGTCCGGGACCAGAGGAGTCAGGGACCGGTGGCAGTGACATTGGAAAAGGGTACGACGGACATAGTCTAGGAGGACTGTCGGCAGCAGAAAGCCCAAAAGAACTAACCGATACCGAGCACGACAGGTCCCTAGGTCAGAAGTCGATTCAACGTCCTGGCAATTAACCTGCAGAGGAAGGGGACCTTCAGGGACCTTCCTAGAGAGCTCAGAGACTGAAGGCATCAGCACACCACAGGGGACAGGGTTTTCCAGAGAAAGCAACCCATTAAAGTCCCAAGTGCTAGCCCTTGGGAGCACATCTTCACTTAAAAACTGAAGAGCGGGACCTCATAGTTTCAGGCTAGAGGGACACACACGGACACAAAACTGTGCATGGAGGCAGACTCCGGATTACTATGTGACACCAGTGGGACCGGGTACTTGGACGGGCTTCCCACAGCGGCACACAGATAATTTGGTTTACTTGCAGCGTGTGTGTCTCCTTTATAATCCTCATCCAGCACCACGACTACCCACAGTGAGTACCCTGGTGCCCTGCACCCTGCTCTCCCAAATAACCACCAACACCCCTGAGCCCGGGGCCATCCCTACCTGTGGAGGGACTAACATCAGGCTGCTTAACTCCATCTGCATCGGTACTCCTTATAGCAGCGGTGGTACTCTCATTACCGCAACCCACAGGTGGCGTCACAAACCTATCCCCTGTTAATTCCCCCTTTCACAGATCAAAGTGTCCACCAACCTGTGTCCGGGCCCCTCGAGCAACTAGGATCCCAAATCCGAGAAGCCCGACCAACACCAGGGCTGTACACCCTTACCAAAGGTGGAGGCTCCAGGAGCTCGTGCCCACTGCGGGGTGGTGGAGAACTCGGGCCCTCAGACCCTGACACCGGGTGGACACTGGCGCTAGCGGGACAGATGAGAAATGGGTCATCTATCTGGCAGTGTAAACTGAGGCATGTGGCTTCACCCTTGGAGCTCCTACAGGTCCCCCTGTCAGGCTGATTTGCATACTTCCCAGGGGGCAATGCTCTAGAATCACTGCGTTGAGAAACATGTGATGGTGTCTCCGCAGTGGATATGTTTATCTCCCTAAGGTCAACAATGCTTGCTTAAGTAGTCTTTTACTAGGCATTGCCCCCACTAGCCAGATTCCTACTCCACACTGATGAGGGGCAAATACCCCGAAACGGCTGTCTGTGGATGGATACCATGTTTGGTATAGGTGGTCTCCTTGACTGGAGACTGCCCTTCCCGTGGTTGTTCCTTCCCGGTGAAAGACCTGGCTAGTTTCCTGCCAGCGTTGAGAAACACGTGATGGTGTCTCCGCGGCTTTCTTATTTGCATACTTCCCAGGGGGCAATGCTCTAGAATCACTGCGTTGAGAAACACGTGATGGTGTCTCCGCAGTGGATATGTTGATCTCCCTAAGGTCAAGAATGCTTGCTTAAATAGTCTTTTACTAGGCATTGCCCCCCACTAGCCAGATTCCTACTCCACACTGATGAGGGGCAAATACCCCGAAACGGCTGTCTGTGGATGGATACCATGTTTGGTATAGGTGGTCTCCTTGACTGGAGACTGCCCTTCCCGTGGTTGTTCCTTCCCGGTGAAAGACCTGGCTAGTTTCCTGCCAGCGTTGAGAAACACGTGATGGTGTCTTTGCGGCTTTCTTATTTGCATACTTCCCAGGGGGCAATGCTCTAGAATCACTGCGTTGAGAAACACGTGATGGTGTCTCCGCAGTGGATATGTTGATCTCCCTAAGGTCAACAATGCTTGCTTAAGTAGTCTTTTACTAGGCATTGCCCCCCACTAGCCAGATTCCTTCTCCACACTGATGAGGGGCAAATACCCCGAAATGGCTGTCTGTTTATGGATACCATGTTTGGTATAGGTGGTCTCCTTGACTGGAGACTGCCCTTCCCGTGGTTGTTCCTTCCCAGTGAAAGACCTGGCTAGTTTCCTGCCAGCGTTGAGAAACACGTGATGGTGTCTCCGCGGCTTTCTTATTTGCATACTTCCCAGGGTGCAATGCTCTAGAATCACTGCGTTGAGAAACACGTGATGGTGTCTCTGCAGTGGATATGTTGATCTCCCTAAGGTCAACAATGCTTGCTTAAGTAGTCTTTTAGTAGGCATTGCCCCCCACTAGCCAGATTCCTACTCCACACTGATGAGGGGCAAATACCCCGAAACGGCTGTCTGTGGATGGATACCATGTTTGGTATAGGTGGTCTCCTTGACTGGAGACTGCCCTTCCCGTGGTTGTTCCTTCCCGGTGAAAGACCTGGCTAGTTTCCTGCCAGCGTTGAGAAACACGTGATGGTGTCTCTGCAGTGGATATGTTGATCTCCCTAAGGTCAACAATGCTTGCTTAAGTAGTCTTTTACTAGGCATTGCCCCCACTAGCCAGATTCCTACTGCACACTGATGAGGGGCAAATACCCCGAAACGGCTGTCTGTGGATGGATACCATGTTTGGTATAGGTGGTCTCCTTGACTGGAGACTGCCCTTCCCGTGGTTGTTCCTTCCCGGTGAAAGACCTGGCTAGTTTCCTGCCAGCGTTGAGAAACATGTGATGGTGTCTCCGCGGCTTTCTTATTTGCCTCTGTCAGGCTGAAGCTGTCTACTTCAGGATGCCAATTCCAACATAAATGCTGGGATCAAAGGGTAACAGCCTCATCTGAAGCAAGGATTAAGCGGGCTTTACACGCTGAGATATCCTTACCGATATCGCTAGCGTGCGTACCCGCCCCCATCGTTTGTGCATCACGGGCAAATCGCTGACGGTCGTGCACAATTTTGTGCACCCCCAGCGCACGTACTTACCTGCCTAGCGACCACGCTGTGACCGGCGAACCGCCTCCTTTCTAAGGGGGCGGTCCGTTCGGCGTCACAGCGGTGTCACTAAGCGGCCGCCCAATCAAAGCGGAGGGGCGGAGATGAGCGGGACGAACATTCCGCCCACCTCCTTCCTTCCTCATTGCTGGCGGGACGCAGGTAAGGTGAGGTTCGTCGCTCCTGCGGGGTCACACGTAGCGATGTGTGCTGCCACAGGAACGACAAACTACATTGCCCAAATATCAGCAACGATAATTGGGAGGAGGGGGGCATGTCACCGATGAGCGATTTTGAACGTTTTTGCAACGATTCAAAATCGCTCATAGGAGTCACACACAACGAGATTGCTACAGCGGCCGGATGTGCATCACAAATTCCGTGACCCCCAACGACATCGCTGTAGTGAAATCGTAGCGTGTAAAGCCACCTTTAGACTGGAGGACTGGATACTGAAATTCCTCATCCCCTGTTGTGAGAGGAGGTATATAGGGATTGGGGTCTAAAACGAAAAAAAAAAAAAAAGTGAGAGTGATGAGGGACCAAAAGCTATGTTAAATTTAACAGTTATCACGCAACTTTATTGCAAAAGTAGCCATTCAGCAGGCTTGAGTTTTTAGGCACCAAAATCCGTCATTCTTACTATCTGCTCCATCCTGGCTTCAAAAGCCATTCTAGATTTCTGTTAGTGAGACGTTGCACCAATAGGCTGCACTGCTGCTCCCCCTGGTTCTCCCTTCTAGAAAAGTAGTCAAGACTCAAGACTGTATACCTCACCATTACATCATCATTACCTTCTTTTAAATGTTTGCTGCAAAGTTAAAAAAAAAAGAGTTTCTCCATTACATATACCTAAAGCAAGCAACTGGATTTTTGTTCAGCTCTGACTATACTGACTCATTACTGCCATCTCCTGACCATAATGAATTACAACATCTACAGGTGTGTCTCAATAAAATAGAATATCATCAAAAAGTTAATTTATTTCAGTAATTCAGTGCAAAAGGGAAATACATATATTATCTAGAGTCATTAAACACAGAGTGAACTATTTCAAGTGTTTATTTCTGTTAATGTTGATGATTATGGCTTACAGCCAATGAAAACCCAAAGAGCACTACACTTCCTTTAATTTATCGACCTATGGAGACTTCTCAATTCTACAGTAAAAGGCTATACTTTGTTTTTGTGGCCTCACAACTCCTAAGATAGATTAGAATATTTACTTGTACAAAATAACTATATATATATACTCTTCATATAGTGAAATCAACCTCTGTAGGCTCCATTATCACAAGTTCATACCACGCACCGATATTCCTTGAAATAACCATTTGCACACTACCTTGTCCTCACTTTACATGGAGACTAAATGAAACTTTAATAGACAATGTTAAACATCTGGACTCCCTAACAAACACCTTAGAACTCTTTTTTAAAGAAAATTCGGAATCTGGTCCATCGATCCCCATGTTGTGGGAAACCCACAAATCAGTTTTAAGGGGTGAATTAATTGCTTTGGAAAGAAAAAGAAAAAGAGAAGGACATTGCTTCCATCCTACACCAAATTGACACTCTAGAACATATCCATAAACGGTCAGGAGCCACAAGTATCCCCGAACTGAACTCTTCAACCATAGAAACAGACTTAAGGGTGCTTTACATGCTGCCGTGCGACATTTGGTGGTCGCTGCCGTAGCGAAAATTATCGCTACGGCAGCGTCACACGCACATACCTTGTCAGCGACGTCGCTGTGACCGCCGAACAATCCCTCCCTCAAGGGGGAGGTGCGTTCGGCGTCATAGTGACGTCACCGCGACGTCACTAAGCGGCCGGCCAATAGAAGCAGAGGGGCAGAGATGAGCGGGACGTAACATCCTGCCCACCTCCTTCCTTCCGCATTGCCGGCGGCTGCAGGTAAGGAGATGTTTGTCGTTCCTGCGTTCTCACACAGCGATGTGTGCTGCCGCAGGAACAACAAACAACATCGTACCTGCAGCAGCAACGATATTAAGGAAAGGAGCAACGTGTCAACGATCACCGTTTTTGGACGATTTTGCGATCCTTGATCGTCGCTCCTTGGTGTCACACGCTGCGATGTCGCTACCGGCGCCGGATGTGCGTCACTAACGACGTGACCCCGACGATATATCGGTAGCGATGTCGCAACGTGTAAAGCACCCTTTAGAGATATTTTAAATATAAACTTGGCCAAACTCTACCAAAGATGGAAACACAAATTTTACAAACATGGAAACAAAGGCAGTAAACACAACTTCACTATTAAAGAAGAGAGCAAACCAAACTTTCATAAAACATATTTTGACCAATAAAAAGTCAATAGTAGACAAGACTGAAGACATTGAAAGGCTTTTAAGCTTTATTCTGAAAATTTACAGTTAGGTCCAGAAATATTTGGACAGTGACACAATTTTCGCGAGTTGGGCTCTGCATGCCACCACATTGGATTTGAAATGAAACCTCTACAACAGAATTCAAGTGCAGATTGTAACGTTTAATTTGAAGGTTTGAACAAAAATATCTGATTGAAATTGTAGGAATTGTACACATTTCTTTACAAACACTCCACATTTTAGGAGGTCAAAAGTAATTGGACAAATAAACCAAACCCAAACAAAATATTTTTATTTTCAATATTTTGTTGCGAATCCTTTGGAGGCAATCACTGCCTTAAGTCTGGAACCCATGGACATCACCAAATGCTGGGTTTCCTCCTTCTTAATGCTTTGCCAGGCCTTTACAGCCGCAGCCTTCAGGTCTTGCTTGTTTGTGGGTCTTTCCGTCTTAAGTCTGGATTTGAGCAAGTGAAATGCATGCTCAATTGGGTTAAGATCTGGTGATTGACTTGGCCATTGCAGAATGTTCCACTTTTTTGCACTCATGAACTCCTGGGTAGCTTTGGCTGTATGCTTGGGGTCATTGTCCATCTGTACTATGAAGCGCCGTCCGATCAACTATGCAGCATTTGGCTGAATCTGGGCTGAAAGTATATCCCGGTACACTTCAGAATTCATCCGGCTACTCTTGTCTGCTGTTATGTCATCAATAAACACAAGTGACCCAGTGCCATTGAAAGCCATGCATACCCATGCCATCACGTTGCCTCCACCATGTTTTGTGGTAAAGTATTGTTGTCCTGTCCTTCCACAAATTATAAAACAAACATGGACTTTTGCCTCTACTAATTGGAGCTGCCAAAAATGTAATATCTACTCAATGGAAACAATCCATTCCTCTTATTCTTTCAGAATGGATAGAAAAAATGTACTTGATCTTTAGGTTAGAGAAACTTTCCAGTTGGGAAACACACAGGTTCAGTGCTCTGAGAAACTTTGGCATCTTGGTCACAACAGTTTGACAACAATATCTAGTCGCAATATACTGGTGCCTCTACTACAATGACCCCTTATTGCTATCATTCCCCCTCTTCTTCACCCCACCCCCATGATATTCCCACCGCCTTGATACACGTAAATGTCGCGGGCGGGGAGGCATCCGTCGCTGCTGCGCTCTCGCTGGCGCTCGGGTCCGACGCTGCTGCTGCTTGGTGGCTCGAGCGGTGGGCCGGATCCGGGGACTCGAGCGGCGCTCCTCGCCCGTGAGTGAAAGGGGTAGTTTGGGTTTGGGGAGTTGGTCCATGACGCCATTCACGGTTTGTGGTGAGGTTGGGACACCACCGCTGCTCTGAACGGGGATCCCGGGAGCGATGACAGGGAGCAGCCGAGATGTTTCTCTCCCCTCTGTGGGTAGGGGGTTGGTGGTCCCGGGGCCTGGTGAGGTGAGATGGGGTGGCAGGGTTGGCAAGGTGCAGGGTCGCGGGGGCAGCGCGGTGCCAGATGGCACAGTGGTACTCACTCAGCCAAGAATGGATACAGAGTCTCCGGTAAAACAAACGGCTGGATGGACGGGTCCCGCAGCCGGCTGCTGTGGTTACTCCCGGTAGGTTGGTGGTGGCTGCCTTTCCCTGCACGGCCACGTACCCAGACACGGTCAGTCTGCTCCTCTACTACTCCTTCACTCTCCCTCACTCCTCAACTCCTCGACTCTCCTCAACATCTGACTTCCTTTCCCGCCTCCAGGACTGTGAACTCCTCAGTGGGTGGGGCCAACCGCCTGGCTCCACCCCACCTGGTGTGGACATCAGCCCCTGGAGGGAGGCAACAAGGATTTGTGTGTGACTGGTGTGCCTATCTCGGGGTGTGGGGTGTGTTGCTGCAGTACCTGTGACGACCTGGCTAGTCCAGGGCGCCACATTCCCCCTTGGTTAAATGCAGACCGTCCGCGGGCTGCCCGTCCATCACCGGTTTTATTTTTGTAAAATTGTAATAAGAGGTAAAAAAACAGGTAACAACAAACACAAGCAATTTCATAAATCTGCCCACAACGGGAGGCATGGTACTTTCAACGTTACAAACGGTGGACATATTTATTAGCAGTAACGGTCGGTTTCCGCTCTCTCCCGCCCAAACAACCTGGCCCTGATGCTGCCCCTAAGAAGTGGGCAGCACCCCTTGACCCCAGTCCAGATCCAGGCTGCCCGAGCGGGTATGGGTACGGTATTTCGCACCCTACGGTCTTTTCAGGGGACCCACGTCCATGGGGGACCCCTGACCCCCGGAGGATGGCCACTGGTCCAGGTGGTGGCCGGGCCCCAGCCTACTCTGCTGCGGGCCCTCCCTCCAATCTGCCTCTCCGGAGGCGGCAACGGAATTAAGCCAATTATTTACATTCCACAAGTTTGTGGTTGCCCTGCAAGTTCTCGGGCGTGTCCGTAAGTAGTTCCTTATGCACGGTGCAAAGGGTCCCCACGGGGACAAACTTGCCGGCAATGGCCGGTTCAATCACGGTTGACAATCAGGTTAACTTCTCGGTTGATTACTTTCATTCATTTAACAACGGTACTGGTGGTCCCAACGGGGACAACGGTGCAACGGAGGGACCGCTGACTTTACTTTAAGTCCACTACCCAAACCGGAGGAGGGGGCTGGGCTGGTGCTTGGGTCTCCTGGCCTCCTCTTAGTTTGCCGTCCAGAGCAAACCAGCCCCTCTCTCCACAATGCCGCGTGTATTGTACCAGATCTCGTGGGAGCAGGCTACGGCCCGGGTGGTCCTCTGGCATGTGGGCATTAACGTCCCGTCGGGCCACAAAGACTTCGGCCTCCAGGCCCGGCTCGAAGATCAAACCGTACCCCCGACGGACATCGAACCTTCTCACTTGCCCCTCATGGATCGGGCCCCGTACTCGGAAGGTAGCTCTGCGGAGGCTCTCTTTTTCTCTGATGGTGTGGGCGATCAGTTCAGCCCTCAGCTTTTCCCTCTCCGCAAATTTCTCGGCCCAGCGGGGTCGGTTCCCTGTCCCAGTAAGGGGCTACTGCGTGCCCCTGCGCACGGTTCGGGCCCCGCTGGATTTCCACCACACTGCCCACTACTGGTGTCCTCTGTGGAAGATCCTGCGGTGTCATGGCCTGGGGTGCTGCCTCACAGCCGAGGCGTGGGGGATGGGTACAGGGGTCCTCTCCCACTTCACCTCTGCCTCCTCCTGCACGGGACGGACCGCCGGTGCTGGAACGGAACTAGGCAAGGTCACTGCATGTGTCACCGGTACATCTTCGCCGGCAGACAATGTCTTCGGCGACTTCCAGGGAAGCGGTTCAGGGCGGCTACGGGTTTCAACTGCAGGTCGGTCCGCTTGGGCGGATGGGCAGGGTGCCGCTACCGGTTGTGCGGGTAGCAGGCCTAGTGGCGGGGCGGGTAGCGACTAGCACGGGTAGCGGGGGAGGCAGCAGGGTGAGCGGGCGCAGACCGGGCCCCTCAGCCGCAGCGGCCGATCCCTTGGGAATACAAGGGCGTGGGTCGCTTACCCGCTCCTCCAAATATTCCTCCACCTACCGTCAGTATAGCCGCCACCACGTCTGCCATGTCGCCCTCCCACTCCTCCAGGAGGAGCTGCATTCGGACCTGCAGTCGGCTGCTCAACTGGATGGTCCGGGCTTCCACCCACGCTGCGGTACCTGGCGCGGGTGCGGGGACTGCGGTGTTATCGGACGGACTGTACATCTTGGCAGCGGTGTCTTCCAGGAACCAATTATGGCCACAGAGTCCTGGCGTCCCTGCTTTTATAGCCGCGGTTTACATGCGGCCGGACGCCATCCGCCCCCTTGGTCTTCTCTCAGCACCTCCTCTTCAGGGGTGGAGCTTCGACTTTCACGCCTCCACTGCTCGAGAAGACGCTCGAGCGGGAAAATCTTTGCGCCCAAGATGGCGGATACCGAAATTTTTCGGCCGGACACCGCCGGCGGGACACAAGGTGCACCTCTACCAGCCGGTAGAACGGTAAGATCCTGTTCATGACACCAAGTTATGTCACAGGCGGGGAGGGAGCCGTCGCTGCTGCGCTCTCGCTGGCGCTCGGGTTCGGCGCTGCTGCTGCTGCTGCTCGGTGGCTCGAGCGGTGGGCCGGATCCGGGGACTCGAGCGGCGCAGTGAATGGGGTAGTTTGGGTTTGGGGAGTTGGTCCGTGACGCCACCCACAGTTTGTGGTGAGGTTGGGACACCACCGCTGCTCTGGATGGGAGCGATGACAGGGAGCAGCCGAGATGTTTCTCTCCCCTTCGTGGGTAGGGGGTTGGTGAGGTGAGACGGGGCGGCAGGGTTGGCGAGGTGCAGGGTCGCGGGGGCAGCGCGGTGCCAGATGGCACAGTGGTACTCACTCAGCCAAGAATGGATACAGAGTCTCCGGTAAAACAAACGGCTGGATGGACGGGTCCCGCAGCCGGCTGCTGTGGTTACTCCCGGTAGGTTGGTGGTGGCTGCCTTTCCCTGCACCTGCTGTGTATCTTCAGTCCCGATGGCTTCCCACCGGTAACCCGCTCCCCAGCTTGGATATGGGCCGGAGGAGCCCCTTTTGCCTGCAGGCTCTGGCCCTGGAAATTCCAACCTTGGCGGTAGCTGTATTTCCCTTTCTCGGTTTGGACGGTTGCCCTCAGTCGGGTCTTCGTTGCTAGGAAACCCCGGAGGTTCCGGTTGCTAATGGATTTGACCGGTTTAACGGCGACTCCAAGCCTGGTCGGGGTCCGTAGGCCCTGCCGGTTTTGTGCTGGCTTCTCTTCGCTCCCCGGTTCGGCACCGGCGGGCCACCGCCCGTCCCCGGTCCTACGGCTCCGCGTCGATCGGCCTCTCCTGCAGACGGCCACCACCGTCTGCCAACCTTGCTTTCGGTGCCCGGGCCACGTACCCAGACACGGTCAGTCTGCTCCTCTACTACTCCTTCACTCTCCCTCACTCCTCAACTCCTCGACTCTCCTCAACATCTGACTTCCTTTCCCGCCTCCAGGACTGTGAACTCCTCAGTGAGTGGGGCCAACCGCCTGGCTCCACCCCACCTGGTGTGGACATCAGCCCCTGGAGGGAGGCAACAAGGATTTGTGTGTGACTGGTGTGCCTATCTCGGGGTGTGGGGTGTGTTGCTGCAGTACCTGTGACAACCTGGCTAGTCCAGGGCGCCACATAAACATTGCTAGATACATTTCTTTACTCAATAGCTGTGCTTCGATGAATCCATAATCTATCACTATCTCATCCCACTTTGGTGTAAACCAGGTCCTCACCTATAAGTTTTCATTGTTTTTCATTGTTTGCATTTTGACAATTTATTTCACTATCCTGATATTATTCATGTTCTTATGAGTGTGTTTAAAGATTAAATAAATAATTCTTAAAAAGAAAAAATATATTTACTTAGAATCTGTTAACATGTTCAATTTCACCCACTCTATGCAAATTTTGCATTTACCTACTGATATACCATTTTGGTTATTCAGATGCTTTCACACATTCCTGAACCTACAGTACTGAAAGAAGAGATATGTGCTGTCAAAAGCTTACATCATCTACTCAGCAAATAAAAACATATCCTAAAACTACAATTCTTGTGTCTAAAAGAAAGTTTGAAAGTTTGTTTGGTAAGCTAAAGTTGTGAATTGATCATTAGTCCATGAGGTTCCATGAATTTGGAATAAATCAAGTAATGTCAATCAAAGCAAGGATCACCTAGGTATGGCTTGTCTTCTTTGGACACATCATACTAAAACAGCAATCACTGGAGAAGAACATCCTAGCCAGAAGTATAGAAGAAACAAGGAAAAGAGGAAGATCAGCGACCCGATGGCTTCATACAATCAAGATAATGGCATTGAAGACCCTTGTGCACCTTCAGTATCTAAACTTGCTTGCACAAGATCGATCTTCTTACAGAGCATTCATCCATTAAGTCACCATGGCTCGAAATTGAGCTGAAGGCCATTAATTATTTAATAATAGTAGAGCATTCATCCATCAAGTTGCCATGGCTCAAAATTGATCTGAAGGCCATTAAATATTTAATAATAGTATGTGTATATTTTGTGTTGTGCTACCTTTTACTACACTTTGAATTTTGTTTACAATGCTTTTTTGTAGTCTCTTATGTAACCTATAGATGTCACTACTGTTCTACGAAAGCTTTTGTAATCAGTACCATACAATTTTGGTTATTTACATACTTTCACACATTGTTCCTAAGCATACAATACTGAAAAGGGTGCTTTACACGCTGCGACATCGCTAACGATATATCATCGGGGTCACGTCGTTAGTGACGCACATCTGGCGCCGTTAGCGACATCGCAGCGTGTGACACCAAGGAGCGATGATCAACGATCGCAAAAACGTCCAAAACCGTTGATCGTTGACACGTCGCTCCTTTTCATAATATCGTTGGTGATGCATGCCGCTGGTTATTCATTGTTCCTGCGGCGTCACACATCGGTATGTGTGACACCGCAGGAACGATGAACATCTCGTTACCTGCGTCCACCGTTAATGAGGAAGGAAGAAGGTGGGCGGAATTTTCTGGCCGCTCATCTCCCCCCCTCCTCTGCTATTGGGCGGCCGCTAGGTGACGCCGCTGTGACGCTGAATGAACCGCCCCCTTTGAAAGGAGGCGGTTCGCCGGTCACAGCAACGTTGCTAGGCAGGTAAGTATGTGTGACAGGTGTTAGTGATGTTGTGCGCCACGGGCAGCAATTTGCCCGTTACGCACAACCGACGGGGGCGGGTACGCTCACTAGCGATATTGATAGCGATATCGCAGCGTGTAAAGTACCCTAAAGAAGAGACATGTGCTGACTCAAAAGCTTACATCATCTTCTCAGAAAATAAAAACATATCCTACAACTACAATTCTTGTCTCTAAAGCTGGTGTCACACACAGCGACAACGACAACGTCGTCGCTGCTACGTCACCATTTTCTGTGACGTTGCAGCGACGTCCCATCGCTGTCGCTGTGTGTGACATCCAGCAACGACCTGGCCCCTGCTGTGAGGTCGCCGGTCGTTGCTGAATGTCCAGCTTCATTTTTTGGTCGTCACTCTCCCGCTGTGACACACACATCGCTGTGTGTGACAGCGAGAGAGCGAAGAAATGAAGCGAGCAGGGAGCAGGAGCCGGCGTCTGGCAGCTGCGGTAAGCTGTAACCAGCGTAAACATCGGGTAACCAAGGGAAGCCCTTTCCCTGGTTACCCGATATTTACCTTCGTTACCAGCCTCCGCCCTTGCTGCCAGTGCCGGCTCCTGCTCTGTGCACATGTGGCTGCAGTACACATCGGGTAATTAACCCGATGTATACTGTAGCAAGGAGAGCAAGGAGCCAGCGCTAAGCAGTGTGCGCGGCTCCCTGATCTCTGCACTGTGACATGTAGCTGCAGCACACATCGGGTAATTAACCCGATGTGTACTGTACCTAGGAGAGCAAGGAGCCAGCGCTAAGCGCGGCTCCCTGCTCTCTGCACATGTAGCACAGCGACGTTATGATCGCTGCTTCGGCTGCTGTGTTTGACAGCTAAGCAGCGATCATGACAGCGACTTACAAGGTCGCTGTTACGTCACAGAAAATGGTGACGTAACAGCGACGTCGTTGTCGCTGTCTCTTAGTGTGAACCCAGCTTAAGGCCTCCTTTACACCTCCATGTCTCCAGTCCCTGTGGTGTCCGTTTACACATGTACTGGCATACTAATTAAAGTTAACAGCTTCACACTTCACACTTTTGTGTTTTCACCTGGACTGTGTGTTCCTGTGAAAGACCTGTGTGTCCAAGTGATTGACATGGAGACAAGTCAGTTTTTTTCTGGCAGCACGGGATAAATATGGACATCGCATGGATCTTATTCATGTGACATCCGTGTGACACGTATGTAACTGAAATAAGTGTTTTTTTTTAATGTTTAAAGGATGTGCAAAACTTACAAAATGACAGATAGATGACTGATAGAATAGGTAGAAGAGATGGAATAGATACATACAATATATATATATATAGCTAAGGATGGTTGACCTTAGGGAGATCAACATCCAGCACCGCGGAGCACCATCACGTGTTTTCTCAACGCAGTGATTCTAGAGCAATGCCCCCTGGGAAATATGCAAAACAAGGAAGCCGCGGAGACACCATCACATGTTTCTCAAGGCTGGCAGGTAACTAGCCAGGTCTTTCACCGGGAAGGAAAAACCACGGGAAGGGCAGTCTCCGGTCAAGGCATAGGTGGTTTCCTTGACCGGAGACTGCCCTTCCCGTTGTTTTTCCTTCCCGGTGAAAGACCTGGCTAGTTACCTGCCAGTGTTGAGAAACATGTGATGGTGTCTCCACGGCTTCCTTGTTTTGCATATTTCCCAGGGGTCATTGCTCTAGAATCACTGCGTTGAGAAAACACGTGATGGTGCTAAGCGGTGCTGGATGTTGATCTCCCTAAGGTCAACCATCCTTAGCTATATAGTCTTCTACTAGGCATTGCTCCCACTAGCCAGTTTCCTACTCCACACTGATGAGGGGCAAATACCCCGAAACAGCTGTCTGTGGATGGATACTATGTTATGGCATAGGTGGTTTCCTTGACCGGAGACTGCCCTTCCCGTGGTTTTTCCTTCCCAGTGAAAGACCTGGCTAGTTACCTGCCAGTGTTGAGAAACATGTGATGGTGTCTCCACGGCTTCCTTGTTTTGCATATTTCCCAGGGGGCATTGCTCTAGAATCACTGCGTTGAGAAAACACGTGATGGTGCTAAGCGGTGCTGGATGTTGATCTCCCTAAGGTCAACCATCCTTAGCTATATAGTCTTCTACTAGGCATTGCTCCCACTAGCCAGTTTCCTACTCCCCACTGATGAGGGGCAAATACCCCGAAACAGCTGTCTGTGGATGGATACCATGTTTTGGCATAGGTGGTTTCCTTGACCGGAGACTGCCCTTCTTGTGGTTTTTCCTTCCCGGTGAAAGGCCTGGCTAGTTACCTGTCAGCGTTGAGAAACATGTAATGGTGTCTCCGCGGCTTCCTTGTTTTGTATAATATATATATATATATATATATATATATATATATATATATATATATATAAAAAAAGAGAGAGATAGGTAGCTAGATAGCTTACAAAGCTATTTAGCAGAATTAATGAATAATTTAAAGAAAAAAATGACATGGGTACCCCTCCGATTTTCATACACAGCACAGGTTCAGCAGCAGCAGAAAATTGCCCATTGGCTGATTTTGAAAAACAGAGGAGATCCCACGCTGATTTTTTAATTATTTGAACACATAATTTATAAAAATGGAGTAGGGTCCCCCCCCATTCTTTCAAAACCAGCCAAGGGACAGCAGACAACTGGGGCCTGATATTTTTAGCGTGGAAGGGCCAATGTTATTTGGCTCTTCCCAGCCTCAAAATTGTAGCTTGCAGTCACCCCAGGGGTGGTGCCTCTATTACATGTGTCAAATCTGGTGCTGTTCTCGGCCTCTTCCACGACTTACTCATCTTTCTGAATGTTAGGCGGTCTATGCTTTTAGGGGACAGCCAAATGCGCTCATCAGTCAATACACTGCCAGCAATGCTGATGGCACGTTCTGAGAGAATGCTGGCTGACGGGTAGGCCAAAACTTTCCAGGTGTGACTATCGAGCTCAGGCCACTCTTCCATTTTTGAAGACTAAAATGCAAAAGGGTTCAATCCCCCCTTATGGCATCGATGTTGATCCCTAGATACTCCTGCACCATCCTCTCCAGTCAATCACTGTGTCAGACTTCTACTCTGTTGTACTGGTGTATGCAATGGTGTAAAAAATGTGTGCCACAAATCACAGAAATTGGTTCTGTCACTTGAACTGCTGCTGCTAATGCTTCTGCGTTGACGACGCAATATTCCCGGGGTTGGAATTCTAGAACTGTGATTCACGGTGTGTGCCTCACTGCTGTCTTGTGGAAAAGTACTGTTAAGATGTTCTACAAGCTTGTTTCAATGCTCCAGCTTCTGCACATCTCTTTCCAGGGGTGAAGCATCTTGCTACATTAATTCTTGTAATGTGGATCTAACAGAGAGGCAACCCAGTAGTCAGCACTATTTCTTATAGTAACGATATGGACATCATGTTGCAAATAGTGAAGCAAGTAGGTGCTCATGTGTCAGTAGCTTCCATGCAGTTCAAGTTCATCTTGTGTTGGTGGTGGGGTAATGTTCAAGTTTGCCTCTTCTGTCCCCTTCCACCAACCACAAACAAAAGACATGGGATCAATATCTTCTTTGTCTCTGGAGTTTTCTGCACCCATCACCTCTTGTTCCTTCATTTGTATCTCAGCTCCTGCACCTTCACTACCACTTTGTCTGTTACCATGAGCCCACCTCGATTGATGGACTCTATCCTCCCATGACACCCGCCTGTGCGACGACTGTCCGTACCTTACAGGAAATAGTGTCCCTTACTCATGCTCCACTGCTTCCTTCTCTTTCTCTGGGATCCCCTTCTCCTCCCTTAGATTTTTCAAAGTGCGCTCCAATATATAGATGAGCGGAATAGTGATGCTGATGATGGCATCATCAGCGCTAACCATTGTTGTAGCCATTTTAGAACTGTGCAGGATGGTGCAGAGGTCCTACATCTGTGCCCACTCTGCAATAATGAATTGCTCCACATCCGTACTCCATTTTCCAAGGTTATGTATCATGGCATAGTGCACCAGGGCTTGCTGATGCTGCCATAGTCACTGCAACATGTTCAGAGTGGAATTCAACTGTGTTGGCACATCGCATATTAACCTAAAATCCTTTGTAGTGTTGCAAGTTGATTAGCCGCGGTTTGCGAATGGCAGAAGTAAGCACACACCAACCTTGTCTTGTGCAGCAGTGTATCTAGCCCTGGATAGTGGGCTAGAAATTTTTGCACAACCAGGTTCAAGATGTGAGCTTTGCAAGGCACATGTCGCCCAGGTGTAAAACTGCTAACAGGTTTTCACTAATGTCGCACATGGCCTTTTCAAGCTGCAGGTTCAGTGGAGACAGCCATTGATCAAACTCGGCCTGGATAGCAGTCCACAACTCTGCAGCTGTGTGGCTGCGTTCTCCGATGCAAATTAATTGCATTGAGACATGGCTGAGCTGTATGGAGGTGGAGGGGATTCTTTCTGCACTCTCTGAATACATGTTACATTAAGGGAGAGGTTGAGGGAACAGGTGGAGGCCCTGGAGGAGGTGGAGGAAGCAGAAGGGGAAGCGGTAGATCCAGACTTTCTCCCAAAAGCCTTGAATATTTCAACACTTGGGAAGCAGCTCCTTCCCTGCCAAAGTAACCTAGTGGCCAGTCAGCGAGATGTAATGCCCCGGCCATGCTTGCGCGTCTAGGTGTCAGTGGTGAAATGTACCCTGGAAGACAGTTTTTCAAGAAAAAGGTAATCTTGGCTGCAACATGATGGTGTAGCACAATCAAAGCTTTATTAGAGAGGAAATGTCAACTGGGCAACGGATACTGAAAGACTGCAACGGACATCAGGTTTCAGAAACCCTCTGTATCCACCAGGTGGAAGGGTAGCATTTTCGTGGCCAACATTTTCGATATTGTGAAGTTCAAGCATTTCACTTTACCATGTGTGTGAGAAAATAATTTTTTATGTGACCAAAACTGCGGGACCGAGGGCTGGCTGCTGTGCTGAGAGAGGGTGGAGTAAGGTGTACACAACCGAGCGGTGGACTGGGAGGGAGGTGTAGTGGGAGATGGAATGCTCGATTGAGAAACATATGGTGTGCTCGGTGTCTCACATGGATAAAAAACAGCAGGCACGATCACTACCATAACACCAGACGGGCCCTCACTCACCCCCACTGTAGCGAGTACACAAGAGGAGGATTTGCGGTTGGAGACCTGTGTTAGAATAGTTTCGCCGGTGACACAGTAGGAGTAAAAAGCAGCAGATAATGTTGATTTGGCGGCTAGTTGTTGGCTAAGCCCCTTAGTCCGCATTTTAGTGTGCCGCCCCAGCAGCGCATCGCACCGCTCGGATCCGGGGGTGGTGATCATTCGTGGCTCGAGGGTCTCCAGACCCAGGGACTCAGGGGCCACACTCAAATGAAAAGGGAGTATTTACAGGGGGATTTGGTGTAGTTCGTGATGCCACCCGTGGTGTGCGGTACTTGGGGAGTACCGCCGCTGCCGTTGGGAGTACCCGGGCTGATGGAGTGGGGCACCTTGGTGACGTTGCCCTCCATGGGTAGGGGTAGGCCCCGGGACTCTGGTGGGAGATGTGGGGGCGCAGTGCAGGGGTCAGTTGGGTACTCAATCAGCAATGAAGCAGACACTGACAACAGGGTAAATCAAGTCTCTGAACGCTGTTGCCTCTCGGGGGGGAGCTCGTCCGGGTCCTGTCCCCCACAGTACTGCCGGTGGTCCGTAACCTGCCTCCTGGCACTAAGTTTTAGATTGTCCGTTGTGGCCCGGTAGCTTGGAGTTGTCTGGGCCCCGTTCCCCACTGTGGCTAAGTGGGGGAGTCTGCTCTCAGGGGCTCACGCTTGGGATTTCAGTGGGCTGCTTGCTAGGAAAGCCCTATCCCCCTTGTTGCGCTAGTTCCCCCAATCTTTGAGCTGGTGGGAACAGTCCATAAAGGCCCCATTTTCCGCAGGTTAATTGCCCGGTTGCCTGAAGCTTCTCCCCTCCCTAGAGTCCATGTACCCCATCGTGCCTTTGGTCCCGGATCGGTGATAGGACCAGGCTGCTGACCGTCCTCCTTGACAGGTCCCAGGTACCTAGCCTCAATCCCCTGTGACTGGGGGTCCAACTCCTCTAGGTCCGGACCACCGTCTGCGACCTAGTTAACTTCTCCCCTGGGAGCTCCAACTCCCAGCTTCCTCAGAGCTCCTTACAGCTCGAGGGATACCACACAACTCAACTTGACACCTCCCACCTCTCTGCCTGAGGCCTAGGTGGGCGGCCCTATTCCTGCTTAAGCAGCCCACTGGTGTGCCTGACAGGTGTGGTGCAAGGTGTATCTAGGATTTGGCAATGCTGATGGAGGCAGTACTGTAGGATAGAGACCCAGAACCATGGGGGGTTGAATACTGCATGGATAGGGCATTTTGTGCTGTACCTTGTGACAACCAAATTAGTCCAGGGGTGTCACATTCCCCCTTGGTTAAACGTAGCTCGTCCCTGAGCTACAGGACATCCAGAGGTTTATTTTTTTTTTTTAAACTGCAAGGTAAAAAGAATAGCATTTTTATTAACATTATCAGTCTTCATCACACATAATGGAGGCACATTTACTTGAACATTTTGTCAAACTCCTAGAGTTCATCTTTTAAACTATGGAACGCTACCGGTTGCATTGGTAGCGCGGGCTCAACCTGCCCCGTTGCAGCCCCTTCCTACGACAGTCCAGTTCCAACATCCCGGATCGCATTAACCCGCCACCCACATAAACCTGACCCGCTGCATTCCTACTTGGGGTCCATGACAGGGTTAAAGTCGCGGATTTAAAAGGATGACTGGGGTAGCAGTCCTGAGCAACCTGATAGCCGTTGCCTTTTTGTGCCAACCCCCACCAGGGCCCCCTGGTGCCGTCTACCAGAACCGCACTATCAAGGCCCTGATGGTCTTTTCCCTATAACAATGAGTGGAAAAAGGTTCAACAGGGAGGGTGCAGTCTAATTGCAGCATAACTTTCTTATCACCTTCCATCAGGGACCCTTCAGCCGATCCCCGACAGCCTCCTCCATTTGGAACACTGGAGAACGTTCAACAAAGGTGACAGTCCACACAAAACTTTTATAAACTTGCAGGTTCCGGTCCCTTTAACGTCGAGCACCTCCTGGATACACTCTAGCAAAGTGCCCTGGTAAACCACAGCAAAGGCATATGGGCACTACCACATCAATGGTATTGGTTGGTATCTCTTCATCTGAAGTGGATTCTTCTTCCACCTCCATTTTCTTAAATTATTGTATTGCTCGTGACGACAGGGACATCCTATAGCCATTTCTTCCAAAGCGTGGCACCCAGGCAGCCTCTGGAGTGCTGAAACCTGAATCTCCTTCTTCCATCTTTGAGTCTATTATCACCGGGACAATCTGATCAGGAGTTGTGGCCTGGTTGTCTTCAGCGGGAGATGCAGTGTTGTGGGCAGCGTCTCGGGGTCAGCTGTGGTCGGAGGTGGAGGCGGCAGGGCGATGGCGGTGGCTGGGGGCAGACCGGACTCCACGGCCGCATTGGCCGGGTCAACCGGAGCTGGGTTTCTGCTTACCCGCTTCACACGCATGGCCTCTCTTTCTTGGGCCCGCACTGCCGCGGCCGCCCTCTGCATCTCGATCCAAGCAGCTGTACCGGGAGCAGCATCCTCGGCTGAGCAGTTGCGCTTTCCCTTTTGGCCTGGAAGATGGCGTTTTAGCGCCAAAGATGGCGAAAAATGGCGGGAATGGGACTTTTGACACGCAGCTTCACTTTTCAAGGCGCATGTCACCCAGGTTTGTTGTCATGCTCTATGTTGTCCCCTTCCTTCTTTTCCTTACCTGACATCACAGCACAGTACACGTGCGCCTCAGGTATCTGAGTCTCATCACCATCATCTCCACCCCCGCGGTTTGACAGTTGCTGAGGGTTGAGATCCTGCTGGGAGCCTACGTCATCCGAGCCAGGATCTAATTCACAAAGATTTTGGGCATCGGTGCAGATGCTTTTCTCCTCAAGAGTCTGGGAATCTTTGGAGCAGACTTGTGATGCCCATGGGATAGAATGTGTGAACAGCTCTGCAGACTTACCCATGTATGGTTCCCCACAGTCAGTTTGCCAGTTGGAGACTTGTGACATGGGCACAAACAAATGTAATTGGGGTGGCACATCTGGGTAATGAAGTGTGTGTAATGTTGAGGTGCAGGAAAAGGAGGAGAAGGCCATTTGATGCAGTGCTTGCCATCCAATCTAGCACCTGCTGTTTATCAGCCTTGTTTCAAAGTTGAAGAGATGTGCGGCTGCCAAAGAAATCTAGTGGAGTAGGCTATACAGTAACGGAAGTTGGTCTTATTTCTATGGAGATAGGATGAGCCGGCGTTTACTCACTAGACCTTTGACTAACAGAACTTCCCACACATACACCTCCAACACCTCATCTATTCCCCCCTTTCTAGGGATGAGCGATGTTCGAATCGAACCGTTCGCCTATTTCAATTTCGAGTGGTTTTGGGCAGCGTTCGAGTCGTTCGACGAACTCGAACGATTCGCTTCATGTTCGACCGTTCGAGTTACCGTTCGATAATGGTTCGATCACCAAAAGCGTGGCTTTTCACAGTAAGGCTATGTGTGCACGTTGTGTATTTGCATGCGTCCTGTGGTCCCAGCACAGTCACTCTCTCTTTCCTACTCACCGATCACTGGCGCGGCGCTGCACGGCTGTCACAAAGCTCCGGCGGCTTTTCCTCTTTTGAAAATGGCTGCCGCTCATTATTCAATCTGGTATTCCCTGCTTTCCCCGCCCACCGGCGCCCATGATTTGTTGCAGTCAGACATGCCCCCATGCTGAGTGACAGCTGTCTCACTGCAACCAATCACAGCCGCCGGCGGGCGGCTCTATATCGTGCAGTAAAATAAATAAATAAATAAAAAAAAACTAAAAATCTGCGGTCCCCTCCAATTTTGATACCAGCCAAGATAAAGCCACATGGCTGGAGGCTGGTATTATCAGGATAGGGAGCGACACGTTATAGGGAGCCCACCACCCTAACAATATCAGCCAACAGCCGCCCAGAATTGCCGCATCCATTAGATGCGACAGACCCGGGACTCTACCTGGCTCATCCCGAATTGCCCTGGTGCGGTGGCAATCGGGGTAATAAGGTTAGGTTAATCATGGCAGGCGTCTCCCCGAGATACCTTCCATGATTAACCTGTAAGTGAAAATAAAACACACACAACTAAAAATCCTTTATTTGTAATAAAAGACAAAAAAACCCTCTTTTACCACTTTATTAATCCCCAAACAGACATCCAGGTCCAAAGTAATCCACACGACACTTTCAGCTCTGCTACATGAATCTGACAGGGAGCGCCGTAGAACACAAGCGCACTGTGTCAGCTCCATGCAGAAACTGCAGTGAGCCGCGCTGTCACCGGAGACTTCACTCAGGTAGTGCCTGCGTGTCTCTCTCTTCTCTCTGTCTCTCCTCTCTCTCTCCTCTCTCTTTTCTCTCTCTCCTCTCTATCTACTCTCTCTCCTCTTTCTCTCCCTTTTCTCTCTCTATCCTCTCTCTCTCCTCTCTTTCTCTCTTTCTCTCTCTCTCACTCTTCTCTCACTCTTCTCTCACTCTCTCCTCTCTCCCTCTCCTCTCTCCCTCTCCTCTCTCTCCTCTCTCTTCTCTCTCTACCTCTTCTCTCTCTCTCTTTTCTCTCTCTTCTCTCTCTACCTCTTCTCTCTCTTTTCTCTCTCTTCTCTCTCTCTCTCTTCTTTTTCTCTCCTCTCGCCTCTCTTCTCTCTCTCTCCTCTCTCTCTCTCACTCATCTCACTCTCTCACTCATCTCTCTCTCTCTCTCTCTCTCTCTCTCTCTCTGTCTCTTCTCTCTCTTCTCTCTCTCACTCATCTCTCTCTCTCTGTCTCATCTCTCATCTTTGTAGCTGAATAATCTACTTCTGGTTTCTGTACTGCAATACAGAGGTCAAGATTACCAAATCTTCCTAGGCTTTTCATTACAGGCAGTGGCTCAATGGTTAGAGCTGCTGCTTAAGAAGAATTAGTTCATGAGTTTGAGTCCCGGCCGTCCCGGTAAAGAATTTAATCTATATATATAATTGCCTTATTCTGTCTGTCTGTCTTGCTCCAAAATTGTGTCCTTACAGTGACAACCATTGGATTGGCCGCTGGGCTCGGCCTGGCCCCGCCCCCCCACAAATTGGCCGCTCGGCTCGGCCTTGCCTCCGCATGGATTAACCGTTTGGCCAGGCCCTCCCCCCGCACGCAATGCCCGCTAGGCCACGACCCCGCACGCGATGCCCGCTAGGCCACGTCCCCCGCATGCGATGCCCGCTAGGCCATGCCCCCGCACGTGATGCCTGCTAGGCCACACACCCCCACGCGATGTCCGCTAGGCCACGCCCCCGCACGCGATGCCCGCTAGGCCACGCCCCCGCACGCGATGCCCGCTAGGACACGCCTGCACGCGATGCCCGCTAGGCCAAGCCCCCCCGCACGCAATGCCCGCTAGGCCATGCCCCCGCACGCGATGCCCGCTAGGCCACACCCCCCACACGTGATGTCCGCTAGGCCACGTCCTCTCACACGATGCCCATTCAGAATGGGGTGATGAAACACGATGGGGGGTGTGCAGCATGGGGGATGGAGCACGATGGGGGGTGCAGCATGAGGGATGGAGCACGATAGGGGGTGCGCAGCATGGGGGATGGAGCACGATGGGGAGTGCAGCATGGGGGATGGAGCACGATGGGGGGTGCAGCGTGGGGGATGGAGCACGATGGGGGGTGCCCAGAATGGGGGGATGAAACACGATGAAGGGTGCGCAGCATGGGGGATGGAGCACGATGGGGGGTGCGCAGCATGGGGGATGGAGCACGATGGGGGGTGCGCAGCATGGGGGATGGAGAACGATGGGGGGTGCGCAGCATGGGGGATGGAGCACGATGGGGGTGCGCAGCATGGGGGATGGAGCACGATGGGGGGGCGCAGCATGGGGGATGGAGCACGATGGGGGGGTGCGCAGCATGGGGGATGGAGCACAATGGGGGGTGCGCAGCATGGGGGATGGAGCACGATGGGGGGTGCGCAGCATGGGGGATGGAACATGATGGGGGGTGCACACCTCCCCCCAAAACACACACACACTGCCACACAACACACCACACACACATTGGGAACCACAAACACTGCCCTACACAGACACCCACACACACACAGACAATGCCGCACACACACAACACCCAACACACAAACAGCGTGGCACACACAAATATACGCACATACCGCACAACACACACATTGCACAAAACATCCCTCCCCCAAAACACACACACGCACCCCACACAAACCACGCAACACACACACACAGCGCTCCACAAACAACGCAACACACAAACAACACCGCTCTCACCCCCCCCTCCGCACACCCAGACAACACCCAGAACATGTACAGCCCCTACACAAACACTTGGCAACTACACACAACAACATCTATATATATATATATATATATATATATAACAAAAATCATACATTAACTACACAATATGTAAATTCTAGAATACCCGATGCGTAGAATCGGACCACCTTCTAGTTTATTTAAATTAAAATTATTTATTTATAATTATAATTTAATTATGCGCTAAGAGGAGGAGCCAGACATCAGTTGTGAGCCGCGGAACACACCTCTAAAATCGGAGCAGTTCACAGAATGAGGCTGCATTGCTCTCTCCTCTCTCTCTCCTCTCTCTCTCCTCTCTCTCCTCTCTTTTCTCTCTCTTCTCTCTCTCCTCTCTTCTCTCTTTCTTCTCTCTCTCTTCTCTTTCTCTCCTCTCTCTCTTCTCTCTCTTCTCTCTCTCTCTCTCCTCTCTCTCTCCCTCTCCTCTCTCTCTTCTCTCTCTCTTCTTCTCTCTCTTCCCTCTCTTCCCTCTCCTCTCTCTCTTCTCTCTCTCTTCTCTCTCTCTTCTCTCTCTCTTCTCTCTCTTCTCTCTCTCTCAGACCTGGCGATGATCAGCTGATGCGGTCACCTGACGGCATCAGCTGACACTAAGTCGAGCGGTGAGGACGGCTTTTTACCGCCCGACCTGCTAAACTATCAGCTGATGATTTCGGACAGGAGTCTGCACAGAAGTGTGTAGTTTTTTTTTTTGCACTGATGCATCAGCTGATTGTATAAAAGCCGTTTATACAATCAGTTGCTGTGTCATGTGATTCAGGCCCTTGAACCTGACACATCATCTGATCGCTTTGTCTTCCAGCAAACCAATCAGATGATATTGGATCCGGATTGGACAGTGCGGGACCCTTGACCCAGGATTACTGCGGAGTGCGGAGGGGGGTTCTTTATTTCAATAAAGATGGAGTCACTAATTGTGTTGTGTTTTATTTCTAATAAAAATATTTTTTTTGTGTTGTGTTTTTTTTTTATCTGTACTAGAAAGTAATGGTGGCCATGTCTAATATTGGCTTGACACCATGAATTTCATGCTTATACAGCTAGCCCTAACCCCATTATTATGCAGCAAGCCACCCGTCACCAGGGCAGCTGGAAGAGTTGGATACAGAGCCAGAAGATGGCGCTTCTATGAAAGCGTCATTTTCTGGGGTGGCTGCGAACTGCAATTCGCAGGAAGGGTGCCCAGAAAGCTTGGGCACCCTGCGCTGAGGATTCCAATCCCCAGCTGCCTAGTTGTACCTGGCTGGACACAAAAATTGGGCGAAGTTCATGTCATTTTGTTTTTTTTATTATTTCATGAAATTCGGGAAATAATTAAAAAAAAAAAAGGGCTTACCTATATTTTTGGTTCAAAGCCGGGTACAAATAGGCAGCTGGGGGTTGGGGGCAGCCCGTGGCTGCCTGCTTTACCTGGATATCAAATATGGAACTGGAGGAAAACAGGTTTAACACCGCGCTTGAAGACCACGGACATCAGTGTTGAACACACAATTCTTTTATTTCATTTCATTCCTACGCGTTTCGGAGACCACAACTGCCTCCTTCTTCAGGGAAAAAAAATTCTGAAGAAGGAGGCAGTTGTGGTCTCCGAAACGCGTAGGAATGAAATGAAATAAAAGAATTGTGTGTTCAACACTGATGTCCGTGGTCTTCAAGCGCGGTGTTAAACCTGTTTTCCTCCAGTTCCATATTTGATGTCTCGCTTATACAACAGGGCTGCTGCTGGACCACTTAAGCACTCGCTCATGCCACTAAAGGGGTTGTGACTGGCACAACCCGATCAGGTGAGTGCAACATTTCCTTATACCTTTTACCCAGTAAATCGGATAAGACCCTATTGCGCCTTTTCTCTCCTATTTTAGTTTGCTGTACCTGGATAGCATACAAAAATATGGCAAAGCCCACGTAGTTTTTTTGGAGGGCAAAAAACTCCTTCATACAGTCCTGGATGGAGTATGCTGAGCCTTGTAGTTCTGCAGCTTCTGTCTGTCTGTCTGGAGGAGAGCAGACAGCAGCTGCAGAACTACAAGGCTCGGCATCCTCCATCCAGGACTGTATGCTGGAGGGAGAGGCAGGGGGAGCAGAACTGCAAGGCTCAGCATACTTCATCCACTAGTGTATGCAGGAGAGCAGACAGCAGCTGCAGAACTACAAGGCTCAACATGCTACATCCAGGACTGTATGCTGGAGGGAGAGATAGGGGGAGCAGAACTAGAAGGCTCAGCATGCTCTATTCACTAGTGTATGCAGGAGAGCAGACAGCAGCTGCAGAACTACAAGGCTCAGCATACTCCATCCAGGACTGTATGCAGGAGTTTTTTGCCCACCAAAAAAATGACGTGGGCTTCGCCATATTTTTGTATGCTAGCCAGGTACAGAAGGCAGGTACGTCTGCCCCCAACCCCCAGCTGCCTATTTGTACCCAGCTGGGAACTAAAAATATAGGGAAAATCTTTTTTTAATTATTTCATGAATTTCATGAAATAATTAAAAAAAAAAAAACGACGTGGGCTTCGCCCCATGTTTGTGTCCAGCCGGGTACAACTAGGCAGCTGGGCATTGGAATCCGCAGTGCAGGGTGCCCGAGCTTTCTGGGCCCCTCTGCTGAGAATTGCAGTCCACAGCCGCCTCAGAAAATGGCGCTTTCATAGAAGCACCATCATCTGGCGCTGTATCCAACTCCTCCAGCAGCCCTGATGCTGGGTGGCTTGCTGGGCAAAGGGTTAATACTAGCTTTGTTTTACTAGCTAGTATTAAGCCAGAGATTCTTAATGTCAGGCATGTTTGACCTGGCCATTAAGAATCTCTAATAAAGGGTTAAAAAAAAGACACCACACAGAAAAAAAATACTTTAATAGAAATAAATACACAGACACATTAGAGACTCCATGTTTATTACTCCCTCTCAGCCCTCCACGATCCTGGTCTTCTGTCTTCTTTCTCCCTCAACCCATGCAGCTCTTCTACATCAGACAGCACTGCATGGGAGGAAGACGCTGCTGCTCTCGTGCAGTCTAATCACTCAGTGAGTGAGCAGAGGCTGCGGGTTGTAAGCGGTGATGTCACTGCTGCCACCATTGCAATGGTAATCTGACAGGTGGGTTACTATAGCAACGGTGATCTTCGATCACCTGATTCCCGGTGCCACTATTCACCGGCTGTGGCATTGAGTCCCTGCATGTGGGCTGACTCTGTAAAGAGCGTCGACATGCAGGAATGGGGAGCCAAGCATGTGCCCAAGCATCTCGCCGGTACACGGAGATGCTCAAACGAGCACCACGTACCGGAGAGATGCACTGACAGGACCTAGCATGACATCTAGCCATGTGACCCGTCTGTAGCCAATGAGATAGTAGACACGTGACTGGTCACATGCTATGACGACGTCACGGAAGGTCGTATCATCAGTGCTGGTTACCGGGAGGGCGCAGCGATAATCGGAAGGAAAAGCGGTGGGAGACAGAGTCTGCAGGATGCATTGCGGGGACCTGTAAGTATAATGGCAATGTTTATTAACTGTATGTGTACATGTATAATGTGTTTGTATGTGTTTGTGTTTGCCTGCCATTGTTTTCAATGGGGTTCGAAGGTGTTCGTCGAACGTTCGCCGATCACACCCGCCGTTCGACGAACCGAACTCGAACACTAGGATGATGGATCAACACTACCCGTTACACGACAATCTCATCGTGATTTACCACTCATGGCCCTTCACAGCTGAAGATGTACCGGTACGTCCAAATTAATGAAGGGGTGATCACAACCGGCTGCAGCGGGCAGACATTTGTACAGCAGACATATGTACATCGCAGGCACGCAGACCTGTTAACCCCTTAAATCGCGCTGTGAAAATGTCACAGTGTGATTTAAATCCTGGCCGTGGTAAATGTTTACTCACCCGCTGCCATCGGAAGTCACGTGTTGTGATCACGTGGAGCCGATGGTTGCCATGGTAGCACAGGGTCATGTTATGACTCCTGGAGCTATCATGACTCACTTCCTGGTTCACCTGGTCAAGTGCTGCGTGGGACAGGAGACGAGCATTTCTCGTGATCTCAGCTATGTGGCTGTGATCAACAGAAATGAATGAACAATCAGACTGCTGATCATTATAGTCCCCTAGAGGGACTAGTAAAATAACAAAAAATAAAAAAAGTTTAAAAAAATTTAAAAAAAATAAAAAACCTAAGAGTTCAAATCACCCCCCTTTCACCCCATTGAAAATTAAAGGGTAAAAAAACCCATATACACACATTTGGTATCGCCGCGTTCAGAAATATCCAATATATAAAAATATAAAATCAATTAGTTTGATCGGTAAATGGCGTAGCGTCAAAAAAATTTCGAATGCCAAAATTAAGTTTTTTGGTCACTGATCAAAAATGGTACCATTAAAAACGTCAGATCGAGACACAAAAAATAAACTGTTACTGAGCCATAGATCACGAAAAATGAGAATGCTATGGATTGCGGAAAATGGCGTAAAAAGTGCGCCTTTTTTTGGCACAAACTTCAGGTTTTGTTACCCCTTTAGATAAAAGTAAACCTACACAGGTTTGATGTATACGACCTCGTACCGACCTGAGGCATTACATTGCCAGATCAGTTTTACCATATAGTGAACACGGAGAATAGAATATCCCAAAAAGTATCATGAAAAAGAATCAATCGCACTTTTTTTGCAATTTTTCCGCACTTTGAATTTTTTTGCCTTTTTTCAGTACATTATATGGTAAAACTTATGTTTCATTTAAAAGTACAACTCGTTTTGTAAAAAACAAGCTCTCATATGGCAAGATTGACAGAAAAATAAAGTTACGGCTCTCGGAAGAAGGGGATCAAAAAAGAAAAACGAAAAACGGAAAATCACCCCGGGGTGAAGGGGTTAAAGTACCCTTCCTCTTTGAAACAGATGTTTCTCAATCCTACGCCCACACCTGTCAGCAGCTGGCGCCACTGGATGTGGATCTGGAACCGGGACAGATATAGACAGAGTCAGGTGTGGACCGGGACTGGCTGGTGCAGATAGTAGCAGACTGGCGGAAGGTGTTTGCTGGATGCACTCAGACTGGAACGCAGGCACTATAGGTGGAAATGGAAGCAGAGTTAACACAAATACAGAGTGCGGAACAGCACGGAAGGACCTGACAACTAGCATGAGAGACTAAGCTACAGGGACACGTTGAACAGGCACCTCATAATGGGGGAGAATGCCTTAAGTACCCAGTATCTGCCAGGGTCACAGGAGAAACATTCGAGTTGTAGTGGTGCTGGCCCTTTAAGAAGTGAGGGGGTAGTGCAGCCACGCCCTAGTGCACATGCGCGGGATCCAGGACCCAGATGCTAGAGCAGGAAGCATGGAGGAGGAGGTCGGGGCCGGAAATTGGCGCTTCAGCGTGGAGGACCACGGGGATGCCAACGGGAGTGCTGGAGAGGCTTGGAGGCTGTGAGACCAGGAAGGAGGCATGGGGACTGGAGCAGTGAGCAAAGGGTGAGGTCGGTGCTCATGGGCAGGGAGCGCCGATGGTGTGATACTGTACTTCCTTGTGCTAATAAGAATAGGGTAGTTCCCTCTTCACTGTGACTACCTTTCCCATATATTTAGACCGCTTTTTTAGACCACTATTAAGTCTCATCTCAGCTTTTTCTTTTGCAAACTAAACATTCCTAGGTCTTTTAGCCAGTCTTCTTATAAACATGGTTTGCAGACCTTCTACTATCTTCATGAGCCAGAGCATGAGTTGGTATATATCCAACTTATTAATGCATGTTCACACTGGCCATAAGATAAAGAAAACCCAAGATGAAAATAATATATACATACAGTATACCCTGCTGTAACTAAATAAAAGCATAGTGCATATAAATAAACCTTAGGGTACTTAGTAAACACTATTATTGATAAACAAAAGCATAAAACCATCCCACTGCGACAAAGTGTACCCAAATTTGGACAGTACCTAAGACTCTCTAGTATTAAATCTTTACCATGTGTCAAAACAGACCTCAATCTGAATAAGGGCAGAGAGTGACTGGGTCCAGACTATGGAAACACAGCCATGGGAAGCACTATAGATGAAATGCCCAGCTCAGTGAAAAGGGTGCCACACCTTATTTGTACTGAGTACAAGAGACTACAGAGAAAGAAGAAAAATGAGCCAGAGCATGTTAGTATATATGTGTAGCGCCCCACAGGGCCTCAGGGTGTACTCGTCACCGGGCCAGTGGATTTTGTGGGGTTGCTGTGACTGGCCTGACCTGGCTCTGTGGCCCCGTCGGCTACATGTGAAAACAAACAAACAGGTGTCTGGTGTAAAGGGGGATGAAGGAGGGTGAAGGGTCCCTGGGAAGCATGTCACCGGTTGCAGCCGTGACTGAGGTCTCGACCTCCTCCACTGCCGACCCCTCCTGTGACTTTTCCTCTTCCAAGAGCGGTGTTGGGTGGGAATGGGGGGATGTTTTCCAGCACCACCCATGGTGTGCGGCCAGAGATTAGCCGCCACTGCGAGATGTTGCTCTCCTCCGGGGCTGATGTTAACGCAGCTCAGATAGTCCAGCTCCACACTGGTAGAGCGAGACCCAGGGAGGATGAGGGTGATGGGGACGGCTGATGGCACCGAAGCTCAGGGCGGGTGCCGGCAATGACAAGGACAACACCGGGACTGGGGTTCAAAGTTCTTTTTACTCACAGTTCTTAAAGCTCCCTGGAGGTGCCGTGCTCCGCTGCGATGGGCCTCAGCCAGTCCTGGGTAAATCAGAAGCAATCACCGGTGTCTGTGGAGTGTGAGACCTCCCTTCCTTGCGCTTCGTTGTGGATCCCCATAGCTTGAAGCGGCTTGGGGACCCCGGTGTCTCTGTTAAGTGTCCCATCCCATATGCAGGTGGCGCGGATCCTCACCGTGGGGCCTGGCTGCAATCCCAACCCCAGATCCTATGTGTCACTGTGCTCCTGGAGAATGGGTAGTGGGCGATGGGACTTGGAATCCCCCTCCCCTGCAGATTCTGGCAGACAACATAGAGTATAATCTTCTCTAGGGCTTCTGCACCCTGTCAGCGCTGGCACTGTGGGAACGGTGAGGCTCGACCTCAGCTACCATGTTCTCCTTTGTCTCACCATCTCCACCAGTTGCCTCTTGCCCTCTTCCAGTCTGCCCGGTTCTAGCTCAGTGCGGTGTCATGGCCCCTGGACCTGGAACTAATTCCACCAGCCTCCCGTCCCCAGGACCAGTTTGCTTTAGCTCTGCTCAGGCTGTCTGCTCTCTTCTGTGTCTCAGACTGATCTCACTAGAAACTGTTCGTGTTTTCTCACTTCCTCTGGCAGCCCCCACCCTTGGAATGACTCATAGTGGCTGTTACCCTGGTAACTAGGAATTTCCCTGTCTGCCTGGCTTCCTGAGTGGTGTAACTAGCTGACTCACTGACTGTATTTTGTGTTAGTGAAACAAACACCAGTGGTTAACTCCTGCATCATCCAGGATAAAGCACTGCCTCTTAAATCATATACAATACCCTGTGGCAACTGAGCCTCAGGGGCGCCACACATGCAGCTCTTATGTTCACACTGGCCATAAGATAACGAAAACCCAAGATGAAAATAATATGGACGTATACCCTGCTATAACTAAATAAAAGCATTGCACATATAAATGAACATAGGGTACTTAGTAGACACTATTTTTTATCAAAAAAGCGTAAAGCCATTCCACCGTGACAGGGTGTACCCAAATGTACCCATGTTATGTAAATAAATGATTATACTCTGACTTTAAATTCATCCATTGGTTTTATAAATTACTCTTTTGAAAGCTGAAACCCTCCCAAATTTGGCTTAGGTTATGAAAATAAAGTTGCTGCAAAGCTGAAATATTGATCATTTAATGAACACAGAAAGGTCAGATTTTGGCAAGACAGAAGTTTTGTCTCATAACATTGGTGAATGAAGTTGTCGTGCTATTAGAGCCATATTTAAAGGGAAGGTATCGTCAAAAAAAATAAATAATAATAACTGAAAAAATGTAAAGTAATAATGTTTAAATGTTTTGTTTAAATATTATTTTTTTTTAATTGTGCAAAATATAAAAAAAAAAATTAAAAAGTTTGATATTTTCCACTGTTAAACACTAGGGGGAGCAGCTGCTGAAATCCTACTGAATTTCCACTGTATAAAAAGCTCAGATTACAGCCTGCCGTAAAGTGGGTGCAGTCTGCTTTCCTGTGTGTGATGGCACGCCTCCCCCCTCCTAATCTGAGTGTTTACAACAGATAACAGAGAATGACATGTAAGGAAATAGTGCAGAGCCATTTTCCTGGTGACCAGAAATGTCTAAAGTGTCACCAAGGACAGCAGGAGTATCACACAGGATAGGATTAGATACACAGCTGTGCAGACAGTATCACACAGGATAGGATTAGATACACGGCTCAGCAGACAGTATCACACAGGATAGGATTAGATACACGGCTCAGCAGACAGTATCACACAGGATAGGATTAGATACACAGCTCAGCAAACAGTATCACACAGGATAGGATTAGATACACAGCTCAGCAGACAGAATCACAAAGGATAGGATTAGATACACAGCTGAGCAGACAGTATCACACAGGATAGGATTAGATACACAGCCCTGCAGACAGTATCACACAGGATAGGATTAGATACACAGCTGTGCAGACAGTATCACAGGATAGGATTAGATACACGGCTCAGCAGATAGTATCACACCGGACATGATTAGATACACAGCTCAGCAGACAGTATGACACGATAGGATTGGATACACGGCTCTGCAGACAGTATCACATAGGATAGGATTAGATACACAGCCGTGCAGACCATATCACACAGCAGAGGATTAGATACACAGCTTTGCAGACATCACACAGGATAGGATTAGATACACAGCTGAGCAGACAGTATCACACGATAGGATTAGACACAGAGCCCTGCAGACAGTATCACACAGGATAGGATTAGATACACAGCTCAGCAGACAGTATCACACAACATAGGATTAGATACACAGCCCTGCAGACAGTATTACACGATAGGATTAGGTACACAGCCCTGCAGACAGTATTTCACGATAGGATTAGATACACAGCTCAGCAGACAGTATCACA
Organism: Anomaloglossus baeobatrachus; assembly: GCF_048569485.1. Classification (NCBI taxonomy): domain Eukaryota; kingdom Metazoa; phylum Chordata; class Amphibia; order Anura; family Aromobatidae; genus Anomaloglossus; species Anomaloglossus baeobatrachus. The sequence continues at coordinate 86,159,450 of NC_134356.1, read as the reverse complement.
CAGAAGAGGATTAGATACACAGCCCTGCAGACAGTATCACACTGCAGAGGATTAGATAAACAGCTGTGCAGACAGTATCAAACAACATAGGATTAGATACACGGCTCAGCAGACAGTATCACACGACAGGATTAGATACACAGCTCAGCAGACAGTATTACACGACAGGATTAGATACACAGCCGTACAGACAGTATCACACAGGAGAGGATTAGATACACGGCTCAGCAGACAGTATCACACAGGAGAGGATTAGATACACGACTCAGCAGACAGTATCACACAGGATAGGATTAGATACACAACCCTGCAGACAGTATCACCGGTACACACACAGGTACTCATATGCAGTGGCGCGCGCATGCACACACACACACACACACACACACACACACACAAAATCACCCCTGATAGGGACCTTGTGCCACACACACACACACACACACACCCACAAACAAACACAATAACCCCTGATGGGGACCTTGTGCTACAAGCACACACACACACACACACACAATCACCCCTGATGGGGACCTTGTGCCACGCACACACACACACACACACACACACACACACAAAATCACCCCTGATGGGGACCTTGTGCCACACACACACACAATCACCCCTAATGGGGACCTTGTGCCATATACACACACACACACAATCACCCCTGATGGGGACCTTGTGCTACACACACACACAATCACCCCTGATGGGGACCTTGTGCCACACCCACACACACACACACACACGCACACACACAATCACCCCTGATGGGGACCTTGTGCTACACACACAATCACCCCTGATGGGGACCTTGTGCCATACACACACACAATCACCCCTGAAGGGGACCTTGTGCCACACCCACACACACACACACACACGCACACACACAATCACCCCTGATGGGGACCTTGTGCTACACACACACACACACACACACACACAATCACCCCTGATGGGGACCTTGTGCTACACACACACACAATCACCCCTGATGGGGACCTTGTGCCACACACACACACACACACACACACACACACACAATCACACCTGATGGGGACCTTGTGCCACACACACACACACACACACAATCACCCCTGATGGGGACCTTGTGCAACACACACACACACACACACACACAATCACCCCTGATGGGAACCTTGTGCCACACACACACACACACACACACACACAATCACCCCTGATGGGGACCTTGTGCCACGCACACACACACACAAACACACACAATCACCCCTGATTGGGACTTTGTGCCCCACACACACACACACACACACACACACACCTTTCACATCATTCCTCCCTGTGACCTCCGGTGGGCGCTCCAGGCAGCTGTGCTGCATGCTATTCTCCCCTGCGTCCGGCCGACATTTCACACATCCGATCTCTTACACTCACACATCCGATCGCTTACACTCACACATTCGATCGCATACACTCACACATCCGATCGCATACACTCACACATCCGATCGCATACACTCACACATCCGATCGCATACACTCACACATCCGATCGCATTCACTTACACATCCGATCGCATACACTCACACATCTGATCGCATACACTCACACACACTCACGATATCGCACATACCTGTACAATCGCGCGCACACACTCACAACATCCTGAGATATCACGTTTCCCATGTGATCCTCTCGCAGGTCCTGGAAGCTCACTGCACAGCATCGCAAGCACCGACACACACTCATGTGGCGCCCCTGAGGCTTCCGTCACCACAGGTCATTGCACCCCATCAGAGGTGTGATGCCCCATTCTGGGTGAGGAAGGGAGTGAACACCGGTCCCCTGGTAAATCCACACTACACCCATTGCTACGAACACACTGGGACCAGGGATAGTGGCAGAAAACCTCCCATGCTGCATGCTGGGGGGGGCCGTAAGACCCATCCCTGCTCCTATAGGGTAGATCAGAGCAACTGGGGAGGTGGGAGGAGCCACAAGAGTGCAGACACAGAAAGGAAAGTCTAGTGTGAGCAGAAGGAAAGAGAGTGGGGAAGGAGGAGGAGGCCTGCCGGAGGCAGGCAAGGAGGAGAAAAGAAAGGAAAAAGAGCTCCAAGTCAGTTAGGAGCTAAGGAAAGAAAGAGACGCTTCCTGGTGAAGATCCTGGGACTCAGAGGGTCCAGGTGACACCAAGCAGAGAACAGAAGGAATCCCAGGGCCATGGGTAGCTGTAGAGCTGCGGTGGCCTGTTCCACAGGAACATCGGTGGAGGGATCAAGCTGCAGCAGGGGACGGTCCCTAGAAACCGGAGGAGTGCAAAATCATCTCCAAACAGTAAAAACCGAGGCCCAGGGAATGTTGTAAACTCCCCGGGCCACAGCCCACAGCAGAACTTCTAGAAAAGGGGTAATCAGCCGACAGGTGACCCCTCAGCCTGGAGGCTGTTGTGGAGGCCGAGCCAGGTTTATCCTACAAAGGCAAGGTTTAAGGAGACAGCTGAAGACAGAGACACTTAAGAGAAGGGTACCGGGTTTTGCTCCAAGAATCACCCAGAAACGGCGGAGGTCCCTGACAGTGGTCCCAGCAGTCCAAGGGTTCCTGCCGTCCTTGACAAAAACTGTGAGTAAAGAACTTGAAACTGCACCCTTGGAGTTGCCTCTGTTATTTCATCTGCATAGACACTCATAAGCACCAACTGTGCCCCGGGGCACTGCTCCACCTGTGGGGAGCAGTACCACCATTGCTGCCATATCATCCCCCGGAGGCCTCATACAGCAGCGGCGGCTTATTAGCCACATACCACAGGTGGCGTCACGAACACAAACTTTAATTCAAGCCACATATAATACTGACACCCACCAGGGCCACGGAGCCGGGCCCAGCCACCACTGACTACCTCCGGACTAGTCCGGCCCGGCACCGGGTGTCCCATAGCCCTGGGGTGGGCGAGTCACTCACAATCACCCCTGATGGGGCAGCGGGCAGAGCGGGGACTTGGGAGAACGGAGGGAGGGGGGTGTCATTGGAGATGGTAACGGCGGGGGGGAGGAGCGGCGTCAGTAGCTGGGGCAGAGCAGGGGCTGGGGAGAACGGAGGGATGGGATGTCATTGGAGACAGTAACGAGGGGAGCGGAGGGGAGGGGAGGGGAGGCGGCCCGTACTCACACATCCCGGCAGGTGACAGGGGTAAAGTGGAGCAAACAGCACACGCTGTGAGCTCCACAATAATGGCGCTGAACTCCTACCTCTGTTGTGTTCTGGACAGCCCAGGGGGCGCGTTCAGGTCACAGCAGACGCCCACTGTAACGTACTTCATGGAGTCGGAGCCCGACTATCAGAGTCTATGCACAGGGGCTGCCATAAAGGAAGGAGTTACTGTCGTTACACACACGGCAAATCCAGCATGGCATCCCCCAGTGCCTCCAGTAAAATAAGAATTACATAAAAACTAAATAAGCTGCGATTTTCATTTTGTATTAGACATACTTTATTTCATAATCACTATTTTTAATACAAAAATAAAAAACCGCGATACTTCCCTTTAATATTTTATGTGACTTCCATGAGCTTGAAGGACTGCATCCTTGCGGTTCAACAATGATTCATACAATTTATTGATGAAGTCATCAGGAATAGCAAAGAATGCAGTCTTACATGCCTCCCAGAGTTCATCTAGATTCTTTGGTTTTGTCTTCCTAGCTTCCTCTTTCATCCTACCCCAAACATTCTAAATGATGTTCATGTCTGGTCACTGGGCGGGCCAGTCCTTGAGCACCTTGATCTTCTTTGCCAGGAGGAACTTTGTTGTAGAGATGGATATATGAGATGAAGCACCATCCTTCTGCAGAATTTGATACCTTTTATGATTGGGAATGTTAAAGGAAGCTAATACTTCTTGATATTTTAGGCTATTGATATTGCATTCCACCTTGCAAATATTTTGCACACCCCCATACTGAATATAACCCCAGACCATGATCTTTCCACCACCAAACTTAAGTATTTTCTGGGTGTATTTTGGATCCATATGGGCTCCATTAGGTCTCCTACAGTATTTGCGGCAGCTGTGGTGTAATTCAACTGAAGATTCATCAGAAACATCCACCTTCTGCCACTTTTCCAGCGTCTATCTGATTAGCAGGCTGTGGGACTTGGCAAATGCCACACGGTTTTTTAATTGCCTTTTGTTTAGTGCTGGCTTCTGGGCACTGATTCGACCATGGAGGCCATTTTGAGACAGAATCCTACAAACTTTTCTAGTTGACATAAGGATTTGAGCTCTGTTTCAGTGGAAGAGGGATTGACTTTGGATTTTCTAACCAACAAATGTTCCTCCTGTCTTGCGGGGTCTGCCGGACCTGGGCTTGTCAAAAACATCTCCAGTCTCTTCAAATATTTTTTTTAATTCTTTGTACTTGATGCCTCATAAAAGGGCCAGCCACCTCTGCAGTGGATCTGGTCTTCAGCCTCTTGATAATCAAGGCTTTGGTCACAGAGTGGATTTTTGGCATGTTGTCAGAGGTCACATTGCAGTTCAAAGTTCAAGTAAAGGTCTGGGGTGCTGGGTTTCTTTTTATACACACACACTAATTAACCAATCATTTAGTGAGCACAGGTGAGGATGTAAACTTGGATTGGGTGCATTATATGACAAGATGACAAAACGTTTGTCTTGCCAAAATCTTATCTTTCTGTGTTCATTAAATGATCACTATTTCAGCTTTGCAGCAACTTTATTTTCATAACCTAAACCAAATTTGGGAGGGTTTCAGCTTTCAAAAGAGTAATTTATAAAACCAATGGATGAATTTAAAGTCAGGCTATAAGCTTTTATTTACATAACATGGATAAGTGATAGAACTTCTGTCAGGGAGTGTATGTTCATTTATATGCACTATGCTTTTATTTAGTTACAGCAAGGTTTATGTCCATATTATTTTCATTTTGGATTTTTCCTTCTACCATCTTGGTTGCTCTTCTCTGGATTTGCTCCAATATATTGATGTCTTTCTTTAATTGGGGCACCCAGAACAAAGTATTCCAGGTGGTGTCTGACCAGGGCAGAGTATGGGGGAATAATGACCTCTGTTGATCTAGATTCAATGCTTGTCTTGACACATCCCAGAATTTTGCTGGCCTTTTTAGCTGCAGCACCGCACTGTTGGCTCATGATGAATCTGGGATCTACTATTATGCCCAAGTCCTTTTCCCCGGTGCTATTGCTTAGTTCTATTCATCCCATACTTTATATGATTTTTACATTTCTTTTACTCAGATGTAAGGGGCACTTTGCACACTGCGACATCGCAGGTGCGATGCTGGTGGGGTCAAATTGAAAGTGACGCACATCCGGCATCGCATGCGACATCGCAGTGTGTAAAGCCTAGATGATACGATTAACGAGCGCAAAAGCGTCGTAATCGTATCATCGGTGCAGCATCGGCGTAATTCATAATTACGCTGACGCGACGGTCCGATGTTGTTCCTCGCTCCTGCGGCAGCACACATCGCTGTGTGTGAAGCCGCAGGAGCGAGGAACATCTCCTACCGGCGTCACCGCGGCTTCCGTAGGATATGCAGAAGGAAGGAGGTGGGCAGGATGTTTACATCCTGCTCATCTCCGCCCCTCCGCTCCGATTGGCCGCCTGCCGTGTGACGTCGCAGTGACGCCGCACGACCCGCCCCTTTAACAAGGAGGCGGGTCGCCGGCCACAGGGACGTCGCACGGCAGGTGAGTGTGTGTGTGAAGCTGGCGTAGCGATAATTTTCGCTACACCAGCTATCACCACATATCGCTGCTGCGACGGGGGCGGGGACTATCGCACTCGGCATCGCAGCATCGGCCTGCGATGTCGCAGTGTGCAAAGTGCCCCTAATACTTTGCATTTGTCTCTGTAACACCATTCTGTTTGCATCGGCCCATTGTTTGAGTCTGTTTTTTAATACGCTCTCTTTCCTTTCTAGTATTGGCTATTTCTCCTATCTTAGTAGCATCTGTGAATTTTATGAGTTCCCCAAAAATTCCATTGTCCAGATCATTTACAAAGATATTAAACAGTACTGCGCCCAGGACAGAGCATTGCGGCACACGACTTTTGACTTTTCTCCAGTTCGATGTGCAGTCATTTACTATTACTTGTTGTGCACGATCATTAAGGCAGTTGTGAATCCATCTAACTAATTTTTTGTCAATTCTGTACTTGATCATTGTAGAGCCCCTGAAGCCATCAGGGAGCTATAAGGTACTGCATCCCCACCAGGATGTAAGGCCTACCCCCCAGGGACCCAGAAGAACAGTGCCGGTAACACCAAGACATTGCGGTTAATCCCTGTTTTCGTCCCCAAATTCCCCAAAGACTGGTAACAGACTAGGGTTGGACCCAATGGATGGCCACTTAGGGGTGGAGCCGATCCAGTCCACTAAATAACCAGGTGGGTGGGGGCAGACAGTGGAGAGACAGTTATTCGGTGAAAGTGAGAGTGAGTGGAAGCACTGACAGGAGTGTGACAGTGAACTGAGGGCCCAGGCATGTGGTTGTCGGTGGAGTACTCCCGGAACCATAGCACCAACAGGTTACAGAATCCTAGGTCAGGAAAACGCTCCAGGCAGACCTGATAAAGTCTGCACAGTGAGGGAACCATCAAGGACCTCACTGACCTTGAAGTTCGGGACACCATAGCAACGGGAAAACCGGGGATCCGGACCAGAGAAACCGATCGCACAGGGTTCACACTACCGTCATACGGATTACAGTTGATAGACTACCAGGAGGGGACCCCCAGATGCTCCAAGCCACATAGACCCATCAACCAGAGACAGGTGCAGGGGAAAGAAGCCACCAGGTCCCTACACTGGCACTGGGATTAAGGGAACCATCCTTCCTCGGGTGTCCAGTTTCCAAGCTACTGTGAGTAAAGAAACAAGTTTGACTGCAACCCTTTGTGTGGCCTACCTTCTTTCTGTGCCCATCAACATCACCTATCCTCTGGGACCTTGTCCTGCTTGCAGAGGGCCCAACATCCAGGCTGCCACTAACACCAGCCCCACTAGTGAGAACTGTGCAGTGGCGGCTCCAATAAATAGCCGCAACCCGCAAGTGGCGTCACGTTATAGACTTTCATCTAATCTCCCCTGTAAATATACCCCTTTTAAAAAGCATCCCCAGGGTAACGGAACCGGGCAACGGCCACCCAATGACATCTACCCAGCAGTATACCGCCCATCATAGAATACAGCATAGCCCTGGGCGACACAATCATTTTTCAGTGAGGATGTTATGTGATAATTTATCAAATGCCTTACTGAAGTCAAGGTATACTATATCCACGGCATTCCTCTGGTCCAACCATTCAGTGACTTTGTTATAGAAGGAAATCAGGTTGGTTTGACAAAATTTATTGGTCATAAAACCGTGCTGGCTCTGGTTACATTGGTTGAAAAAAGAACTAGGTCCATCTAGGTCAACCTTCCTCCACCAATTATACATTTTGTCATTAAGTCATTTATAATCGACAATGTTGTGTGTACTGAGGAAATCATCCAGCCTTTTTTTAATAGCTGTTATAGTATCTGCATTACTGTACTACCTATTGCGGTAGGGCATTCCACAGTCTGGCTTCTCTAACTGTAAAAAACTCTTTCCTATTTAGCTGCCGGAGCGCTTTTCTTCCATTTGCAGTGAATGCCCTCTGGTCCCAGCTTAGTATTGTCTTTAGAAGGAATACATTAATAGATTAGTTAATGCCTTCCCATCCAGATACCTAAGTAAATGTTCTTTGACTAAATGCTCAAAGATTTTTCCTGCTCTGGAGGTCAGGCTGACCTGTGATTCCCTGAATCCTCCTTTTTCCCCCTTTTGATACATACCACATTTGCCCTTTTTGAATATAGAGGGACCAATCCTACTTCCTATAACATATTGAAGATAATGGTAAGTGATACTATTATTTCCTCAGCTAACTTTCAAGACTCTAGGGTGTAACTCATCTGGACCTGGGGACTTGGTTTTCTTTTAACTTGGCTACGTGTTCTAATACCAATCATTTGCTGATTGTTAACTTGGACTCTTCCTGACCATCATTTATCATGATTATTTTTGATGCTTGCAATAGTATTTTGGGAGAAGACAGGTACGCAATAAGTAATTTAGTAGCTCCACCTGCTGTTCCACCTAGTTGATTGTTTCACCATTTTTATTCTGCAGGATTCCAATGGTCTCCTTCACTTTTGTTTTTGTTTTAACATACCCCCAAAATCTTTTTACCTTACTCTTGTATTTTACAAACCTCAATTTGTGTTTGGCCTTAGCTCCTTTGACATATGTCTTGCAGAGTCTGCAAACTGCCATGTATTCTTCCACAGGTACAATCCCCATCTTCCTCTTGCTGTATGTTTCCTTTTTCGTTTTAAGCAGGTGATAATTTTTTGGTCATCCAACCTGGTTTCTGTAGGTTATTCCCATATTTCTTCCTTTAAAGTATTGTTCATTCTTGTGCATAATGGAATCTTTATGGAAGATTTACCATCCTTCGTGTACAATTTTGTGCTTATGAATCTTTGCTGTCAACAGTCCCTTCCTGGCATTATTTTTGTGGAAATGATCGATGACTTCCATCTTTGTCGAATACATATGTAGTCAATCTGATTCTTATAGGCCCCACTTGGTGATGTCCTTGTGTAAAGTCTTTGTGATTTTGGAAGAAGTTGTTCATAATGGATAGTTGATTTCTCCTCCAAAAGTCAATGAATCTTCCTCCAGCCTTGTTTCGTTGACAAAGTCCAAAGTTTACAACAGTGGTTCCATTCTTGCAATTGCCCACTTTGGCATTTAAGTCTCCCATGACAATGAGTAAGTTTTGTTTTGGCGCCTTGTCAATTTCTTCTTAAACTTGATAGTAGAATAGTTCAAATTCTTGCTCGGCATCTGTTGTTGGTGTGTATACTTATATAACTCTGGCATGGATTGGTGCTCATTGTAGTCATATCAAAATGACTTTAGCATATAGAGACTTGAAATGGGATCAACTTCAATTAATAGGAGAGGGAACTGCAATGGCGCACCTTCCCCTTAGTCTTTAACTTGTCCTTTTGCAATGTCTTGTCTATCCTTAACCCTCTGACTGCAGAAGTAAAGTTTTTATTGTAAATGAAGTTGTGTTTTTATAAAGTTATTTTTGCTTAAGTAAACTTTGTCAAAAAGTTGTATTGATATTCTGTGGCCATTCTTCCTGCTGTCATCTTGTCCTAATGTCTTAAATTGTAAAGATGTTCTCATGCTGAAGTAGCCATGGGGCTAAACACATAGAATATTTAAAAATCAATCAGTACAAGGTGACATTGCAGTTGTATTGAATATGCAGATTGGAAGAAATTCATTCAATATTAGCTATTCAAATACGGAAAGCTCCCTGATTAAGCATTAATTAAAGATCTTCTCTAATGCAGCAGGACAAGTCCAATCTGTGATCATTGTACAAAAATGACTGAACTGAGCAATAATTGTTAAATATTCTCATTTCATTTATGCATTAAGATATGTTAAAAGAACACAACTTTAATTTCTGCTTCTATGCACTAAAACGCCACTTATTAAGAAAGATATTTTATTTTCAAGGGTATATATAAACTCGATTTAAGTAAAAATATGGGAGACCGTCTGCACTCGATCAAAATTAACACTGTTGGCACCGGCAAAACTAAATATACCAAATGCGTGAAAATTGAATAAACAAAGTAGAAGTAATATACCAACTCTTAAGTAGTGTTGAGCCACCCCCTAGTATTCGAGTTTGGTTCGGTTCGTCGAACGGCGGCTCAGTTCGGCAAACGTTCGACGAACTCCTTCGAACTCCATTGAAAACAATGGCAGGCAAACAAAAACACATAAAAACACATTATACATGTACACATACAGTTAATAAACATTGCCATTACACTTACAGGTCCCCGCGACGCGTCCTGCACTCTGTCTCCCGCTGATTTTCCTTCCGATCATCGCTGCGCCCTCCCGGTAACCAGCACTGATGATAGGACCTTCCGTGACGTCAAAATAGCATGTGACCAGTCACATGTCTATTATCTCATTGGCTACAGACTGGTCACATGGCTAGACGTCATGCTAGGTCCTGTCAGTGCATCTCTCCGGTACGCGGTGCTCGTTCCAGCATTTCCATATACCGGCGAGATGCTCTGGCACATGGTCGGCTTCCCTGTTCCTGCATGTTGGCGCTCTTTACAGAGTCAGCCCACATGCAGGGACTGGCTGCCACAGCCGGTGAATTGTGGCACCAGGAATCATGTGATCGGAGCACCATTGCTATAGTAACCTGCCTGTCAGATTACTTTAGCAACGGTGGCAGCAGCGACGTCACCGTTTACAGCTCACAGCCTCTGCTCACTCACTGAGTGATTAGACTGCATGGGAGCAGCAGCGTCTTCCTCCCATGCAGTGCTGTCTGATGTAGCAGAGCTGCATGGGTTGAAGGAGAATGAAGACAGAAGACCAGGATCGTGGAGGGCTGAGATGGAGTAATAAACATGGAGTCTCTAATGTGTCTGTGTATTTATTTCTATTAAAGTATTTTTTCTCTGTGTGGGGCCAACCTGTGCTGTGGATTCCAATCCCCAGCTGCCTGGCTGGACACAAAAATGGGGAGAAGCCCATGTCATTTTTTTTTTTAATTATTTCATGAAATTCATGAAATAATTAAAAAAAGGGCTTCCCTATTTTTTTAGTTCCCAGCTGGGTACAAATAGGCAGCTGGGGGTTAGGGGCAGCCGTACCTGCCTGCTGTACCTAGCTAGCATACAAAAATATGGCGAAGCCCACGTCATTTTTTGGGGGGGAAAAAAAACTCCTGCATACAGTCCTGGATGGAGTATACTGAGCCTTGTAGTTCTGCCACTGCTGTCTGCTCTCCTGCATACACTAGTGAATGGAGCATGCTGAGCCTTGTAGTTCTGCTCCCCCTGTCTCTCCCTGCAGCATACAGTCCTGGATGCAGCATGCTGAGCCTTGTAGTTCTGCAGCTGCTGTCTGCTCTCCTCCATACAGACAGAAAGACAGCAGACAGCAGCTGCAGAACTACAAGGCTTAGCATACTCCATCCAGGACTGACATGCAAAGAAAGTTGTGTCCAGCTCACCTGCTTAGTAGGAGACCCAAATGCAGTGGATATTGCAAGGAAGGAAGGTCGGCAAATCCTGGTAGTACAAGGAGAAGAGTTTTTCCAGCAATTGGTCCACGCAAATTTTTTCTTAAAATCCAGTATTCTTTATTTAAGACATATTAAAAAGTCCATAACATGGTCAGGAAACCCATAGATGAGAGGACGCGTTTTGATCGACCTGATCTTAGTCTGTCTCTAAACCATATGGTCACAGGACTGTTTAAAAAGGGGCTGAGACCCACCATGTGATTAAATGGACAGAGAGAGTTTGGCAGACAAAGGTTTTAACCCATTATGCGAAAGGCTAAATTTAAGCACTAAAAGAAACATCATTTTATACATATATATTTCTTTACAAAATTCTGAATATTTTTTTACAAAAAACTAAATACATATTTTTTCAAGAACCATATATATATATATATATCTGTACAAAAGATTATTCAATAAGCAAAAAATAGAACTGCTTGTGATTCTGTGTGCATATTGCACCTGACAAGTTCCTTTTAATGAATGTCTGTTACTATAAACAAGTATTTGCAAGTCCATCTTGGAAAGGTTGCTAGTTGGAAATGATCACCATCCACTATGGGTCTCTCACAGCTTGCTGTTTCACCGGTAATGTGTCTAATAAAAATATTCAGCTGTAGTTGTAAATTAAATATGGTTCCACAAGGTGTGTTTTTTTTCTGCAAAAGATATGAATCCACAGAATATTATTTAAGTCCAGAGAGCATGATTTGCTGACGATGACTTGGATTGATTAAGAAACAGTCCATATCCGCTTATGTGGTTTCACCTATGGTGCATGAAATAGGATATAAGTTGTAATTCCACACAGATGTTGATAAAAAAAGTAAATAAAAGGATCTGAAAATAGCCTCAGTTACAACACATAATCTAAAAACATGTTTAAAAAGTAATTCAGAAATGAGTGTAGTAATACTTCAAAATGCGTTTGGAATTAGAGTGGAGATAACTTGTTGATCATTTATAGTCTCACCACTGAGACCCAATGTGATCCTAATATTGAGGTTCTACACCCTCATTCTAAATGGGGAAGAAAGGCGCATGTGCCGGCAGAGTTGACGCTCCCCTGTAAACTGTGTAGTTAGACTAGACCTGTTCAAAAAATGTGTGAAGCAGGAGAAGAGCTTAGGATTAGAACATGAGAAGTTGGGCCATCAGAGAGTGTGAAAATGAGGAGACACTACCTTAGACCCTGTCCAAGTATGGTGGGGAGACAGGCACAGTGCACGGGGTGCTAGAGAGACTGCGAGCAGGACCGTGACAGAGCCCCAGTATGCTCTAAGCCAGTACGAAATTGGGAAGCTCCAGAAGTCAGCAAACCCAAAGACTAGAAGTCGCGCCCTCTGGAGGAGTCAAGCAACCCTGGGCCCATGAAAGAGGAGTGATTCCCCTTGCCCTGGAAGGAGAGTGCTCACTGGCGAGCTACCTGAGCAACACAGTATCAAGCTCATAGGAGTGCACACTCGATAGGGTTCCAGATAGGCCTCATCACTCAGAATGTGGTAGCTGTTTGGCCTGGGTAGGAGAGGCCAATCATGTTGTTATTGTAGTGTAGGTGTAAAGTAATTAGTTCCTAAAAGTTTTCCGCTGTTCCAAAATTTGTAATAGCTGGGACGAGGCAGTGTTGGCGCTGGCCAGGTAGAACGTGCAGTGTTGTTAACTTTACTTTCGATATCCCATACTTTACCATTAACTTGCAGATACATATTTTTCCTGTCCATTAATAATGTTGATTCCTAGTTTCTGCACCCTCGTCTCGTATACCGTAATTAAACTTTGCCTGGTGGTAGTTCCTTTGCCTCTGCTACAGCTGCAGATCACTAATCTCAGGATCTCTGTGGTCAGTGTGGTCAAATTCCAAGCAATCAGTAAGTTAAGGCTTTTTCCTTCGATGGTGGATAACTTTTTTGTTTGTTTTTTATTAATAACGATATAATTTAATTGAATTCTTCCCTGAAACATACAAATACATTACAATTGATTGGGCTCTAGAAGGGGTTTATGACTAATTTCTTGTTAAAAAGTCTAAAAGTGAATTATTTTTTTTGCAACAAACGGTCCAAAGGGACTAATAATTTTGTTGAAATAAGTTCTGCATAAATCTATTATGCAAGTTTCCTAGAACAATGTAAAAATATATAAACTACACTTTTTAAATTCACCAGAGGGACATTAAACATTAATGGGGTCACCTCTGCCTTGGGAAGCAAAATCACTGACCTTGTTACATATGATGCATAGATCTGCAAAAGATGTCACACAATAATTGCAGTATCAGAGCTACTGTAACCATTGAACTTGTCACTAAGAATAAGCAATGATTCCATAAGCAAATTTGCATTTACTGTATTAATTATTCCAGGTTGTACCAGTAAATCAAAGAAATGTCCTCTTTCAACTTTACTGGAAAAAGAAGTAAAATTGCCATAAAAATGAAACATGTTGACATTCCTGATTTCAGTTTGTGCTAGACAAACATTTACAGAGAGCACAAAGTAAAAAAAATAAGTATCTGAAATCATGGCTACATTAAATTGAGACCTTGGTATAACATTGATTTTTTTTTGCTCCTGCAGTGTCACTTTGAACTAACTGCCACTGGAAGCACTGTGGAGGGGATGCTCATGCGCAATCTACATGGTCACCGTGTCCATCTGTATATTCAGCCAATGTGGAGGTCTGACCACCTTGCCATTTAGCCTGTCTGTGCCGTTTATTAGTTTAGGCAACCAGATTCTGCTCTCTGATACCGGCTGGCTACCGGCAGTGTTTTCTCTGGCTGGTCTCCCCGAGATCAGTGATTGTTTTGTTTTGTTGGTCTACTAGGCATTGCTCCCACCTAGCCAGAATCCTACTCTACACTGATGAGGGGCAATACTCCAAAACAGCTGTATGTGGATGGATACCTGGCCTTGGTATTTCCCTTGTCATATCTTTAAACTCGTCAAGAGCTGGATATTGACTAAAAGGGCCACTTAATATGGTGGTTATGGTAGTCTCCTAAAAAGAGCCACTCCTTGGCTAGGTCCTTCCCGGAGGGATATCTGGCTATTTTTCCGTGTTGAGACTCCTAACAGAGGCTCCACGGACCTTTATGATTTGTATACTTCCCAGGGGGCAATGCACCTAGGATTTTACTGTGTTAAGTGCCCTCGCTGGCTACCGGCAGTGTTTTCTCTGGCTGGTCTCCCCGAGATCAGTGATTGTTTTGTCTTGCTCTCTGATACTGTGTTCTGTCCTGGCCTCTTACCTGATTTTACTTCTGGTTGCTCCCCATATCTATCTTTTAAATTTATTCGGCAATTCAGTACAAATATCAAGGGTATATGGATATTTCTCTATGTATTTTGCTCAATAAAAATATTTAAAATATTTTGTTTTTATGTCGCCATGTTTTGAGAACTGTCACTAGTTTTTTTTCCACCAATGTAGCTTAATAATTTTGTTCCATAAATTGTAAACTGAACTTAGCGATTTTGTATGTTATTACCCACTTCACAACCTTTGATGTACGTCAAAAGTCGTGTCTCCGCCTTTGATTCAAGCTCAAATGCCAAGGCCGCACCATTCTCCTCACGTGACTGCTGATTTAGTCAGCCATCATGCACCCTTGATAGCCCTAGATGGATCGGAGTACTGTCCGCTGCTGTTAACCAATTAAATGCCACTGTAAATCTCTGACAGCGGCATTTAACATGAGCTCGCAGGGGGGTGTTATTCCTTCTGTCCATCGGTGTACCCGTGACATGATTGTAGGGCTCCAATGGGTGGTCATGACAGCCAGGGGTTTACTGATGACCCTCATGCCTGGCATTACAAATCTCCTATGAACACTGGCCTGTGGCCAGAGATCATAGGAGATATTGATTTGTGCTATTGGTAGCAGTGCTAATTCCCTGCCATATACAACACAAGCAATCCGATGATCACAGGCTCAGATCCTAATTTAAAGTAAGAAAAAAAGGTTTTAAATAAACCAATTTTAAAAAAATATTTGGTATTGCTGAATTCATAAAAGTATAATCTAGCAAACTATCAAATAAATGACGCCGATAGGGAAACGGTAGAGATGAGCGAACCTTTCAAAGTTCGGCTTTCTGATCTTTAGCGAGCCTCCCGCTGTTCGCCGAACAGATCAGCGAACATACCAAGCCCATCGAATTCAATGGGAGGCCAAACTTATGTGTTCTAAAATGGTGTAGGGGTTGTAAAGGAGAGAAAATAAAGTTGGCATACTTACCGAGTCTCTAGCACAGCTGTAATTGCTCCCGTGGCTGTAACTGCTCTTACAGCTATACTTCCGGGACTATTGATCATCCATATTCACTGCTTTATCCATCCACCAGTGTCTCTGATTGGCTGCAGTCAGACTTAGCCCTCAGACAGAGTCTGTGATTGGTTGGAATCACAGATCCCGTCTGTGGGTCTATCGTGGTATAAAATAAATAAATAAAATGGCGTAGGATAACCCATCTATTGATACCAGCACAGATAAAGGAGGTAAAAATTTGGTGCTGAAATCTGGTGCAGATATTTCAGCATCAAATTTGCACCTCTTGGAAAAAATTGCACCGAAACGGCATCAAAACCATTTTTGTGCATTTTTTTGCCAAGAGATGCAGATTTGGTGCTTACATTTTTACACCATATTGCGGCACCAAATCTACACCTCCTGGCAAACAATTTGCATCACAACCACATCATATGCGGT
This sequence comes from Anomaloglossus baeobatrachus, assembly GCF_048569485.1. Lineage (NCBI taxonomy): Eukaryota > Metazoa > Chordata > Amphibia > Anura > Aromobatidae > Anomaloglossus > Anomaloglossus baeobatrachus. The sequence goes on along the minus strand of NC_134356.1, from coordinate 86,143,551 downwards.
AGTGATGCATTTTTGTTTTACTGGAGGTGTAGATTGGGTGCAGGAATATGATGTAAAGTTTTAGCACCAAATTTGCTTCTCTTGGCAAAAAAATGGAGTTTTCTGCCAGGAGATGCAGGTATGTGAACTCAATGAGAGTTCATTGATATCCCATAAGGTCAGATTACCTACAGGTGGAGGGCTGTGAGAACCTCCATCTGTAACCGCAAATAACCTGATTGATGGGGCTTAGTCTCTACCTGAAGTTACAGTGTCCGGTCAAATTCTTTGGTAGCTAGCTGTTAGTTCAGATATAGCAAAGCTGGAATCGTCGTGAGACCTCGTGTGGATTACGTCAGACCTCAGTCTTTTGGGGGTTAATAAAGTGGTGAAAGAGGGTGTTTTTTAATTTTCTTTTAAAAAAAGGATATTTTTGGTGTTTGTGTTTATAACCCCTTATTACCTCAATTGCCACCGCAGCAGGGCAATCGGGAAGAGCCAGATAAAGTGTCGGGACTGTCGCATCTAATGCATGCAGCAATCCTGGGCTGCTGCAGGCTACTATTTTTAGGCTGGAGGTGGCCCAATAACTATGGTTCTCCCCAGCCTTAGAATACCAGCCCCAAGCTGTCGGGCTTTATCTTGCCTGGGTATCAAAATTGGGGGGGGGGGATGCACACTAGTTTCTAAAATATATTTACTTAATAAATTGAAAAAAAAAGCCAAATGCGGTTACTCCTATTTTGATACACAGCCAAGATAAACGCACAGCTGGGGGCTGCAGCCTGTGTTGGTATCAATAGATGGGGGACCCTGTGACAGTTTATTTTATTTATTTTATACCGCAATATAGCTGCGCAAACAGGGTCTGTGATTCCAACCAATTACAGACACTGGGACTGAATGCAGCCAATCAGAGACTCTGGTGGGCGGAAAAAGCAGTGAATATGGATGAGTAATAATCAGCGGGTCCTGAAGTACAGGTGCGGGAGCAGTTAAAGCCATGGGGAGACTCAGTAAGTATGTCGTGCTTTAACCCTTTTGCCTCCTTTTTTTACAGTGATTTTCCTGGCCAATCACAGCCATACCAATATGTTTTCTGCAAACGAACACTTACCGAACATTGCCGACTTTTGATCAAAGTGTTTGGTAAGCTGAGCCGGAATTGTCATGTCCCCACCAGAGTCCGCTCCTGCAACTTCTGCTCCGATCGTCAGGCGACGCTGTGTTGCCGCCGTGGATAGTGCTGTGGATGGGAGAGGAGTCGGTGCCAGTGGTTCTGGTGGGTGAAGGCTCCACTCATCCACTAAGCTGGGTTTCCTTGGCACCTTCAGTACCATTGGCTGACTGTAGGTGGCATGTGTCTTCCAGCTGAAGTTACCATCATTCAGCTATAGCCAATGGGAAGACACCACACCCTTCTTATTCTCCCTCCTGTCTGCTGACCACTGCCAGAGATAGTTTAGTATTCCTGGTTCCTGTCCCGCCCCGGTTCTGTTTTTAGTGATTCTGGTGTTCTGACTTCTGCTTGTTTCCTGACTACCCTCCTGCCTGCCATTTATGTACCTTGCTGCCATCTCCGGTTTTGACCTCTGCCTGGTTTCCTGACTACGCTCCTACCTCCCGAGTCTGTTCCTCTTTGTGCCTCCTGGTTTGGACTCTGCCTGACGACCATTCTTTCCTGGATTGCAGCCTTCCATAGGCAGGGATCTCCTGGACCTTGTGTAATTCCAAATCCCTGAATAGGGGTTAAAGGGTTTCAGGGTTCTTGAGGTCCTGGCGACTTGGTGGCTAGCCCTAGTCTGTCCTTGACAGTCATCCTGAGTCTGTGGTCAAGGGCAGACGTTACAGGAATGAACTGGCCAAGGCTCATACTGAATCTGAAATTAGTGAGCATGAACCAAACCGGTTTGCTCATCTTTAGTAATCAGCGTAACAAAAAACAAATGAAAATGCCAGGTTTATTTTTTTGGCCACCGCAATGTTGCAATGAAATGCAATAAGATGATGAAAACATTGTATCTAACCAAAAATGGTATCAGTAAAAATGTCTGACCAGGGCGCAAAAAAACAAGTCCTCAAATAGCCCTATATCCCAAACATTTAAGCCGTCACAGATCCTTGAAAATGGTAGCACAAGCAAAACTTTTTTTCCTGCAAATTTCCAATTATTTTTCACCACTTAAGAAAACCCTAAACCTATATGTTTGGTATCTTCTCATCATTTTATGCTCCTCTTTAGGTGATGGTCATCTAGATGTCTCAGTGAGATAGTTGAACTTCCATCTTTATTAATTTTTTTGCATCACTATTCCTACAGTATTCTGACTGACAAGTAAAAGTTTGCTGACCTTGTAGCCCTCAACTTGCTTGTGCCCCCTCTCAGTATTATGACCTCCTCAGCCCCTCAGTATTAAAGCCCTCCCAGCCACCCTACTCAGTATAGCCCCAACGTGCCCCCATTCAGTATGATGGTTTGCAGCAGCCCCTGACTCAAGTCTTCCAGTCAGTATTATCACCCCAGCCAGCCATCAATCAACACCCTCGACAAATCAATGTGACTGGCCCTCAATAGTTGCAGTTCTGTCTTTATTAGTGTTTTCTATCAATTTTGCTACACTGTTCTGATTAATAAGTAAAGTTTTGCTGATCTTTTATCCCTCACCTTTTTGTGCCACCCCTCTCGGTATTACAGCGTCCCCCAACCATCCACTCAGTATTTTGGCCATTACAGCTCCCCACTCAATATTATGGCTCAAAATGGCCCCCATTTTGTATGATGGCTCGCACAAGCCCCCCATTAAATTTTATGATCCCCCACCAGCACCAGCTCCCCACTCAATATTGTGGTCACCTTCAGCCCCCAATTAGTATGACTGGTCCCCATCAGCCACCCAATTAGTATGATTGTCCTGCACCAGTTCTTCAATCAGTATAATTGGCCTCCATCAGACCCCATTCACTATGATGGACCCTATTATTAATGACATCAAAAAGCTCTACTTACCTTGCTCTGTTCACCTGGTGTCCTGCTCCAGTTTGTGCAGTGTGATAAGAGACTCCAGACTACAGATGTGATGCACGGAGTCTCAGATTTAGGCCTGGATTCCACTTGTGCATAGCTTCCGATGCGAGAGCATCAGAAGCGATATGCTAGTGACCTTCTGCTGTGAGCGTCAGCCGAGGGTCATGCGACTGTGATCTGATCTTGCAATCAGATCACAGATGTGAAAATGAGGTGGATAGCACTTTCTCCCTGTTCTCCACGGCCCGTCTCTGCGTACATCGCACTGCAGTCGGATGACATGTGACTGCAGTGCTGTTTCATACGCACCCCTACACTTGTATAGGTGCATGTGAGCCGAGACTCGTTGCCAAATATGCTGATATGGTATGAGAAATAAATTGCAGATGGACACTGCACTATAGTTTTGCACTTGTGCGAGTGCAATCCGATGTTTTATGAGATTGCACTCGTCCGTGCAAAACGCAAATTGAACTGAGGCCTTACACATGCCTCTGGCTCTCTGATCCACCATTCTGTTTAACAAGAATGTGGATACTGCTGGAATTTTGAAGACAGGGTGAGAGGAGGGCTGCATTGGCTGCCGCTAAGGATGACACGCCACTGCTTTTAGATACTTTTTGCACAGAAGATTTAGCAAGATACTATTTTAAAGTGTTTAGAAAAGAAAAGAGCAGCATGATGTAGGCAAGGAGATCCTGACTCCAACAATGTATCGCTTAGATTATATGGTGTCACACGGAGTTTGGTTCTATACATGCATATGCTACTACAGACTACAGACTCTGACACTCCTCACTATGCTTTCTTTGGTGCTTCTGAGTTGCACAGGAAGGCTCTGGCATCATCCAGCTGTGTGCTTATTAGTGAGTGAACTAGCAGGAGTTAATTTCTGCTAGCTTGCTGGTTACCTTTTGGATCACATGTTGCAGGAGACCTATCACATTTACTCCTCACTTTTTTAGGATGGAGGAATTTGTCTTCCTAAGCCGACTATAGCTTTTATACTGTTGTGTTCCACTAACTGGTGATTTACTGTGTGATGTGGAATTCCTCCTGTCATTTGGTTATTTATCCCTGCTCTTAGTTTTCCTCCTTATCACTTGTTGTCTGATAACCTTGTGTGAGTGAAGTGGCCGCAGGTCTGACCACGGCTGAGTTCCCATAATCTGCGCCAACAAAATCCCCATGCTCAGATTTTATGCAAGGGTACATTTATGTGACTGCAGTGCTGTTTCATACGCACCCCTACACTTGTATAGGTGCATGTGAGCCGAGACTCGTTGCCAAATATGCTGATATGGTATGAGAAATAAATTGCAGATGGACACTGCACTATAGTTTTGCACTTGTGCGAGTGCAATCCGATGTTTTATGAGATTGCACTCGTCCGTGCAAAACGCAAATTGAACTGAGGCCTTACACATGCCTCTGGCTCTCTGATCCACCATTCTGTTTAACAAGAATGTGGATACTGCTGGAATTTTGAAGACAGGGTGAGAGGAGGGCTGCATTGGCTGCCGCTAAGGATGACACGCCACTGCTTTTAGATACTTTTTGCACAGAAGATTTAGCAAGATACTATTTTAAAGTGTTTAGAAAAGAAAAGAGCAGCATGATGTAGGCAAGGAGATCCTGACTCCAACAATGTATCGCTTAGATTATATGGTGTCACACGGAGTTTGGTTCTATACATGCATATGCTACTACAGACTACAGACTCTGACACTCCTCACTATGCTTTCTTTGGTGCTTCTGAGTTGCACAGGAAGGCTCTGGCATCATCCAGCTGTGTGCTTATTAGTGAGTGAACTAGCAGGAGTTAATTTCTGCTAGCTTGCTGGTTACCTTTTGGATCACATGTTGCAGGAGACCTATCACATTTACTCCTCACTTTTTTAGGATGGAGGAATTTGTCTTCCTAAGCCGACTATAGCTTTTATACTGTTGTGTTCCACTAACTGGTGATTTACTGTGTGATGTGGAATTCCTCCTGTCATTTGGTTATTTATCCCTGCTTTTAGTTTTCCTCCTTATCACTTGTTGTCTGATAACCTTGTGTGAGTGAAGTGGCCGCAGGTCTGACCACGGCTGAGTTCCCATAATCTGCGCCAACAAAATCCCCATGCTCAGATTTTATGCAAGGGTACATTTATTTACTGGTAAACATCTCAATGACACACGCAGCTGGCTTAGCAGCACACATAACCAGGGTTTGCTATCCGGGTCTTTAACTTCAGACACACGGCGCAGAACACAAAAAAAACAGCAATGATAAACAAGAATTCTGTCCCTGACTTGCCCTATGGGTTATATTACCAGTGCAAAACACAAGGAGGGAGGGCTCCCACGTAGCAGGCCTGGACTTCGGGTAAACGACGGCGACTCCAAAGAAGAGAGATGGGGAGATCTTCAGCACTCTCACCAGAGGACTAGCTTACAATCTCTTGGTATGGAGGAAGGAGACGGTCCGGAGGTCCCTTGAGTCCAGTATCAAATCTGCAGCAGTTCTGGCAATCCCTCACACTTCAGCGATGAGGGCAGTCCGAGGCAGGTCTGCTCAGGTCCAGCTCCAGTAGCTCAGTGTCCTTTTCCCCGCACTTTTTCTTCCTGTACAACAAGTGCCTGAGGGAGGGGATCAGATTTTACAGCGTCCACCTCTCGAGCAGTTTCAGCACTTGTCCACAAGGTGGCAGCACCATCCTGTGTAATGTCAGTCTCCATGTCCTTTTCAGTCACAAAACAGTCAGAGCTGCTAACCTCATTACATATCCCCCCACTGAAAGGTTGGCAGTCCCTGTCAACATTCACAGGTTCCATGGCAGCGAGGACTGAGGCTGTGGTAGGGGGAGGCTGAGAAGCGGGCCATACATACTGGTCCCTATAAGACTGCCCAGGAGGAACCCCGGCAGTGGTGCGGGTAGTATGCCGCAGAGGTTGATTTCCCTCCACTCTATCACCGGTTACACTCTCTACCTCCGTCAGTTCCCTAGAGGGAGAGCCAGTCTGCGCAGGCGAGTAACCAGTCCCGGAGTCAACAAGGTCACTATGCTGAATAATGTCAATGGTATCAGTCATGTCAGCAGTGTCGTCCTCACCGGGTACTGTGGTCAGGGGGTCAGGCTGGGATCGGCAGGGGCGCAACATATTCCGGTGCAAGGTGTGAGAGTTGCCGCTATCTTCGCCCCGGACTCTGTACACATGACCATCAGGGTAGGGGCGCTCAACTACCCGATAGACTTCAGCGTCCCACTTAGCTCGGAGTTTTCCTTGAGGCTTCTTAATACGAACCAGGACTAGCTGTCCTACTTCTAAGTGTTCTTCCTGTACGGGGAGCGGGTCAGCATGTCTCTGGCCCCGGATTTGTTCGTCTACCAGTCGGTATACAGTTTCCATCTTCTGACGATGAGTGTGTAGCCAGGATGGGTAGGTACCGCTGGTATCTTTTTCAGGACTGGTCAGGTTTAGGTCATGGACCCCATTTCCTGGGCGGCCAAAGAGAAGGGTGTGTGGGGTAAAGCCCGTCATGGAGTGGACTTGATTGTTGTAGGCCCACACTAGATCCGGGTGGAATTGGGGTCATTGGTCTTTCTTGTCATCGGCTAAGGTGCGCATCAACTGGAGTAGAGTCCGGTTAAAGCGCTCACACGCACCATTCCCCTGTGGGTGGTAAGGGGTGGTTCTGGACTTCTGGATCACATACATCCGATGCAGCTCCTCGATAATTTGACCTTCAAAACAAGCCCCCTGATCAGAGTGCAACCTCTCCGGACACCCATAGACCTGGATGAACTGTCGACAGATGACCCGCGCAGCTGACTCGGCAGTCTGATCTTTGGTAGCAACAGCAACTGCGAATTTTGTGAAATGGTCTACCATAACCAGACAGTATTGGTAGCCACCACTCGTCGTCCCAATCGACAGGTAGTCCACCATCAACAGCTCAAGGGGCCGGGATGTCTCAACTGTTTGGACAGGTGCACGCTGCTCAGCGGACTTGTAAAGCTCACAGGTGCGACACGCTTGGCAGACATCTTCAACCAGCTTGTGGAGTCCCGGACAGTAGATGGACTGTTGGATCCACCGGAAGGTCTTGTCTATTCCAAAGTGGCCGTTCCTCTTGTGTGCTTCCATCTCACGGGCCATTTGGGCCGGCACTACAACCTGTAGGTATTCCTCCAGCATGTAGGATAGGAAGATCCTCCGGTATAGCACTCCTTCTCTCAGAGTCAGATGATCCCATTGGCTGAGCAGGGTCAGGGTACTGGTCGACAGTCGTGACCGCATGTCAGAGGACGGCTTCTGCTGCTGCTTCACCCATTGTTTGAGTAGGGCACATTCAGCATTCCGGTCCTGGCTTCTGCACCATTCCTGTGGGGACAGTGGGGACCCTACTGGAGTGCCAGCCTCATCCAAAGCATACTGGCGGCAATCCATCATCTGCCGGGCTAGTCTTGCGAAGTCAGGCATCTTGTCCCCTTCCAGCTCTTAGTCCCGGTCCTTAGTGGGCGAGGGAGATGTCCTTCTGGACAGGCTGTCCGCATTCTGAATTTCAGCCCCATTTTTAATCTTGTAGTTAAACTTGGAGAGCCGAGCCATCCATCGCTGCTCCATAGCCCCAAGTTTTGCATTTTCTAAGTGGGCCAAAGGGTTGTTGTCCGTCAGGACTAGTACTTCTGTCCCCGTCAGATATCCGGCAAATTTCTCAGTCATTATTGCCCACATCAAGGCCAACAGCTCCAGCCGCAATGAACTGTAATTGGTGGGATTCTTTTCACCTTCATGTAGGGACCTACTGGCATAGGCTACAACACGTTCCTTGCCTTCTTCTACCTGTGAGAGTACTGCCCCCAGACCCTGTAGGCTGGCGTCAGTATGTAATTGAAAGGGCAGGGTGTAATCTGCATATGCCAGGATGGGGGACGACGTCAAGGCACCCTTTAGAGCTTGGAAGGACTCTTCTTGGGTAGGCCCCCAATTGATGCGATGTCCTCTGGGACTGTTGCTGGTCCCTCGAAGCAGGTCATGCAGTGGTGCGGCAAGCCGCGCAAAGTTCTTGACGAACCGACGGTAGTAGCCTGCCAGTCCCAGGAAAGCCCTGACCTCCTTGACAGTTGTGGGCTGGGGCCAGTCCCGTACGGCGGCTATTTTCTCCGGCGATGGTTGTACACCTTCGGCCGAGATCCTGTGGCCCAGGTAATCGATCTCCTGCTGTAGAAGACGGCACTTGCTGGGTTTCAACTTCAAGCCATGTTCCCTTAACCTCTGGAACACGCGGTCCAGCTTCTGTAGATGTTCTTCGAACGTGGCTGAATAGACCACAATGTCATCAAGGTAGATGAGGGTGAAGTCGAAATTGAAGTCTCCCAAGCAGCGCTCCATCAGCCTCTGGAAAGTTCCCGACGCGTTGTTCAGGCCGAAGGGCATCCTGTCAAACTCGTACAGGCCCATGGGTAGGATGAAAGTGGTCTTTTCTCTGACCTTTTTGCTCATAGGTACCTGCCAATAGCCGCTGGCCAGATCCAGGGAGGAAAAGTACTTGGCTTTCTTCAGAGCCGTCAGGGATTCTTCGATCCTCGGCAAAGGGTATGAGTCCCGGATGGTGCAAGCATTCAGGCGGCGTTAGTCCACACAGAATCTCAGGGATCCATCTTTCTTTTTAACTATTACCACCGGTGCAGCCCAGGGGCTCTGGCTCTCTCGTACCACTCCGGCATGGAGCATGGAATTCAGGAGGCTTTTCACTTCTTGGTATTGCTGGGGTGGTATCTGCCGGTATCTCTCACGGATAGGAGAAGCGTTACCCGTTGGGCTCTCGTGTTGGATACTGGTGGTGCATCCAAAGTCGGTGTCATGCCGGCAAAGGACGCCTGGTGTTCTTGTAGTAGTTTTTCCACCTGTGACACTTCCTGTTTAGAGTATTGGGATGTATCCAGCTGACACTTCTCTAGCAGCTCCTTTCCAGCTTCAGTATCATCTGTAGCGGTGGCCATGGCGGAGACAGTCACTGTCCAGTCTCCCTCTGTCGATGGGGCAAACTGGAGGGGGCCCCTGGGATTCACCTCTGTAGGTAGGGCATAGACTCTGGCGACCTGTGTCCCCGCTTCTAGGTCGACGCCTACACTAGCCATATTGCTCAGACGGACGGGGATTCTTCCCCTCCTCACGACAGCCAGAGTGCGAGCGACTAATGGGTTCAGTTTTCCCTCCCTCGGGGTTCGCGGCTCAATCAGTACCTCCACGCCTTCAAGCGGTCTTGTGGTGCTAAGGGGTAGCGAGATAATTGTCTCCTTTTCAGCCGATAAGGTGATCCTAGTGTGGCGAGGCACGGTGATAGTGGCTATGGGCCGTTGCTCCTCTGCCATTTGCTGTAGGCTACAGGCCCGAACCACTCTTTGGAATGCTCGGCGGGTGGCCCCGTGTGTGGTAACTTCCTGCCAGTACTTGGGTCCCCGCTTGGTAAACAATACCAGGTCCAGGTCTTTCAGGATGTTCATCCCAATAATCATGGGCATTTTCGAACCAAAGCCTTCTTTGACCACGATTATCCCCCTCTTCCCGAGGTCCTGTCCACACATTTCAGTGTTCATCCAAGCTACTCCCGTTACTGGAATGGGTAGATTATTGGCCGCTTGGATCTTGATGACGGTATTCGGGTCATAGGCAGCCCGTGGTTGTAGATATTTCTCGTAAAACTGCTCTGAGATGGTGGACACTTGGGATCCAGTATCCATTAGTCCTTGCACGGCAACTCCCTCTAGCAGTTCCAGCTCCAGTAGCTCAGTGTCCTTTTTCCCGCACTTTTTCTTCCTGTACAACAAGTGCCTGAGGGAGGGGATCAGATTTTACAGCGTCCACCTCTCGAGCAGTTTCAGCACTTGTCCACAAGGTTGCAGCACCATCCTGTGTAATGTCAGTCTCCATGTCCTTTTCAGTCAAAAAACAGTCAGAGCTGCTCACCTCATTACATGAGCATGCTGTGTGATAGAGTTTTGGTTTCCCCTGTTTATCTATCAGTGTTAGTGTTGGTGTGAACATGCTCCTCTCTTGGACCCCACCTGGGGAGAGAGGGTGTACTAGATCAGGGCTGGTCAGGAGCAGGGTTGGCCTGGCATCTCAGACATCCCCATCATCAGAGGTAACTATGAGATAAGGGATAGCCAGGGCCCCCCTAGTCTGAGAGAAAGTCTAGGATCCCCAGTCCTCGCTCTTCCCCGGTCACCATGACAACTGGCTGCAGCTGTTCTGGCGCAATCTAAATTTTTAGCTTTTGTCATGTAGCTGAGCCCAGGTAGTTGTCACCTGCCACCACAAGCTCTCTGTAGAGATTGTCCATTGACAGTAAAGCTGGGTTTACACGCTGCAACATCGCAAAGGACATCGCTGTAACGTCACCGGTTTGGTGACGCAATAGCGATCTCCATAAGTCTCTGCTAAGTCTCTGGTGAGCGTTCAACCCGGCAAACCTGGCCAACAACTTACCAGCGATCCGGACCTGCAGAGCGACCTAGCTGGTTGTTGGGGACGTTGATAAGCAGCCTTTTGAAAGGGAAGTTGCTAACAAAGTCACTGAAAAGGATTCACACACTGAAACTTCATGCTGCACAGCTGGAAACAAAGGACCTAGGAATGGTCCTGAACGACGTGTAGTGATCAGCAACTTCCAGCAACTTCACAGCAGGGGCCAGGTCGCTGATAGGATTCACACACTGCAACATCGCAAACAACATCGCTATTGCGTCACAAAACCGGTGACGTTACAGCGATGTCGTATGAGATGTTGCAGTGTGTAAACCCAGCTTATGGTGTCACTCCCAGGAGGGTGCGTGCGGGACTGCCTTGCATTTGCCAGTTAGCCCTAGCAATGATAATCACCAAGTGATAATGCCTTTAGTTTAAGTAGACAACAGCAGGGAGCGTGATAAGAGAGGCATTGCTGATTTTTGCTTTTAACCCCTACAGCATGCTAGCTTCAGCTTACATATGAAAAATCTGCTGACAGATTCCCTTTAACGAAATATCAAGAACTGGTATTTAGGTAAATCGCTATCTATCCTTTAAGATATTGAGCAACATTCCCTTTAAGTTATCTGTAGTAGTCAAAGAAGTTTTTTAAAGGCAGTTAATAGAAAATGGAATTATTTTGTTTCTGTCTCTATACAGGTGGCACAAATGCATTCATCCCTGTCTTATTTGTAAGTGAATATTATTCATGAGTTGAAGCACACATCTAAAATAGGAAGAACTACACCTGGGTTATTTCTGCTTTCACCCTTCTGCATTTCACATTTTTTCCGCAGACTTGTTACTTTGATAAGTATTTAAGCTGCTTTGGGGGAAACATTTTATCTTAATAAGAATAACCCATCAAGCAAGAAAGCCAACTGACTATAGTCATAATCACTCAGTTTAGTCAAAAGTTTAGCTTTTCACTGCCAAAAATTAATTCCACACTTGGTAGCTTCAGAAAATGGTTCGTTTTTAGTGGGTGATTTTGAGTGACAGGCAGAGTGAGCGACCAGCAGTCTGTCACAAAGAAATGATGGGATTAGTAGCAGCTGAATAAAGAGACATGATGGGTTAAAGAGGTTTTGGAAACATTATGCTTACTGTTTGCATCCTTTTTGAACATTAAAATTCCCAGCATGTAACACAAAGTCTTTAAAATGCCATTTGCATTTATGTTGGTGTAATTGACATTGCTCCCTTAGGAACCCTGAGGATTGTGGGAAAGAGAAATCACAGAAATGTCATCTGTTCTTGGTGTTCTCCGAGAGTCAACCAAGATAAAATGACTAATTATTGTATCCCCCATTTCAATAAATATGGAATATACATAACTAAATCCTGTTTTCTTCTCCATACTTCACTAATGTTTTCTATTTAATTAGACAATGGCATCTTTAATTATCAAGACATACCATTTATTTTCTGCCTTTTTTACAATTCAAAAGTCCCGTTTTGACTAAATGGTAATTATAGGTCAGAATATGTGCTAGAAATTAGTTTTTTCCTTCAAAAATAATTTTATTTTACATTTAAATGGATTGTCTCTGTACCGCCCCAGCAGCGGTCGAACCGCTCGGATCCGGGTGTCGCTACTCATGGCTCGAGGGTCTCCGGACCCGGGGGATCACGTCACTCTAAAACGTGATGGGGGTTATTTACAGGGGAATTAGATAGTTTGTGACGCCACCCATGGTGTGCGGTAATAGGGAGTATCGCCGCTGACATTGGGAGTACACATGGTGATGGAGTGGGGCAGCCAGATGACGTTGCCGTCCACGGGTAGGGTAAGGCCTCGGGACTCTGGATGGGGGGATGGATTGCAGGGGGAGAGCAGGCTCGCTGGTAGCAGGGGCTGATCAGGTACTCACTCAGAAGGAAAGCAGATGCTGACAACGTGGTAAACCAAGTCTCTGGATGCCGCTGCCCTCTTGGGGGAGCTCGTCCGGATTCCGTCCCCTGCAGCACTGCCTGATGGTCCGGAGCCTGCCTCCGTGCACAGAATTTTAGAAGTGTCCAAGTGGCCTGTAAGCTTGCAGCCGTCCGGGCCCAGCTCCCTACTATGGATAGCAGAGGAGCTTGCTTTCAGGAGCTCACGCTTGGGATTTCAGTGGGCTGCTTTGTTTGGAAAGCCCTATCCCCCTCGTTGCGCTAATGCCCTCGATCTCTGAGCTTCGTGGGGACAGTCCATAAAGGCCCTATCTTCTGCAGGTTAATTGCCGGGTTGCTTGAAGCCTCTCTCCGACCTAGGGTCCAGTACCTCGATGTGCTTTCGGCCCAAGACCGGCTATTGGACTGCAGCTCCGACTGTCCTCCTAGACTAAGCCAGGCACGCAGTCCCAATATCCCGCGATCAGGTCTCTGACTCCTCCGGCTCCAGACCACCGTCTGCAACCCAATCTACTTTTCCCCTGGGAGCTCCAACTCCAAGCTTCCTCCTAGCTCCTCACTGCTCAAGGGCTACCACACAACTGACTTGTCACCTCCCACCTCCCTGCCTGACCCCTAGATGGGCGGCCCTATTCCAGCTTAGCAGCCCACTGGTGTACCTGACAGGGTGTGGTGCGAGGTGTGATTAGGATTTTTATATGCTGATGGAGGCAGTGCTGCAAGTTGGGAACCCAGAAACATGGGGGGTCGAGTCCTGCACTGGGAGATAAAGAGCGTGCAGTACCCTGTGATGACCTGACTAGTCCAGGGGCGTCACATCTCATCATCTTATATAGAAAACAAAAGTAATTCTAAGAATTCTCTCCGTTTTTGAGAATGGAGGGAATTTTACTTTTATGGTTTACTGCTTGTTTTTTATATTCCATCACAGTCATCAGACGTTTACCAATGGTGTCAGTCTCTTAGGCAACGAGCACAGGGATTATAGGCTCTTTGTTATATACAGTAACTAATAAGTACTGCTCTGAATCTTGATTGATCACTGAATAGGGCCAGCTTCAGTACCACTGATTTTCCGATGCCGCAGAGACAAAGTTACCCCTATGTAGACCAGGAACTGGGGTAGGCTTGCCAGGATACAGCAAAACCATGAACAAGGAAAATGGCCAAATACCAAACTTTCAAATGGAACTCTTTACTAAAGAATTTGGATAAAACAATAATGAAAGAAAGATCCCAAATAGATTCACATGCATAAAGTTAATGTAGACCAGGACCACTGTGCCTCACAACTCAGTAGGCCCAGATGTAGTCACTATGCTACTATAATTTGCCTAATAGTACATCCACCTAGTACTGTAGCCAAAAAGTTTATCTAGAATAAAGAAGCAATCAAATATTGTCAAGGATGTCATATTGGTGGTGTAGCACAGCAATTCACAAACTGACCAAAAACTCTAAATTTCCGTTTCCTTCCAACCCATAAGTAATTAACTTAAGACATGTTCGATAAAGCGTTGTGCACACGTTCCTACAGTGGTAGTCCCATTTAAGTACTGTTAGCTCAGAGAGGTAAATCTGTTGGGCACTGACACAATCTGGTACCTATGTCTTCTGGACTAATTTTGGTGCCAAACTAACTACGTTTGCTCCTAATGTAATCACTGTGGTGGGGCCTCAGCTTAGGACTTACCAACCTGGGTCTGGTCACTGTAATGACGTGAAATTGTGTTGATCTGGCCAACAGCTGTGTGGTTGACAGAAAAATAGCGATTCACAAACCGATGTATGGTACCACCGCCGACCTGCAAGACAGCTCGCCAGATGCATCACTAGTACCAGCTCCTAGGACTTTTGTCTCCGCTTCTTGCTGTAAAATTCATCTCCTCAGGTCACACAGTTCTCATGGATGGAGCTGGATGAAGATACATATGTCCTCTCCCTTGCAACTCTCACTCTCCTCTCCCAAGATGGCTTTCCACACACCTCCTCTTAGGCAGTTCAGCCTATGTTTTGATACCACACCCTGCACTAGGTCCATCTGATGCTGTCCAAATACAGTCTAAATCAGCAGAACTTAGTCTATTTATCATAACCAAAGTTTCTGTCAACAAAGAATCTGTTTTTGACTCTTCTATCTATAAGTTTCAATCAAGAGTCTATTTATTGTGAAAAAGAAGACAGTGACCTCTTCTGGTCGGTGGTTAGTACTGCAGACCACCATATTCTCAATGTGCAAGCAGTACACTGCCATATACTGTATATTGGTATAAAATATAACAGTAGTTGTAAAACGATTGTTAGCATAAATGGTGCACCATATTTCCCATCATCTCATACCTATATGCATCATCAGAGAACACAATGAACTTCATAGGATATAGAATAAACAGAGAATTATGTGTTCAAATCCTCAAAGGGACATGAGCATTTATGTCATATTCCTTTAAAAAAGCATTCAAGCCTTTTTGACACTTACAATTTCACTCTGACCAGCTGCTTAGACTATTCCACAGATTAGTTCTTATGGAATAGAAGGCTTGTCACCACTGGAGTTTAACCCATCTTTATGCAGGTAAATGGAGTGCCCCTTGTCTTTTGATGGGGTTTTAAATGAAACAGCTTTGAACATACTTTTTGTAAGAACCATGTATGTACTTGTACAAGTTAATCATGTGCCCCCATATACCAATGGCATAAAACAGTAAGACGTTACAGGTACTGCGGAACTGGAGTAAGGCTGAAAAACTATAAAACTGCCAGTAGATAAGTATATATCCGGGGGCAGGGAACTTACATTTAAAGTGCCACTTCAACACTAAAAAAAAACAGCTGGCATAGTGCTTTAAGTGTGGTGCCCCTGAGGCTTCAGTCGCCACAGGGTACTGCATCTCCTTTAAAATGTAGTACTCATCTCGGTTAAGGAGAGGGTAATCGCTGGTGTTTCTCACATTCACAAACCACAAATAGTTAGGTGCTTTCCCACCGGGGGGATGGCTGAGGTAGGTGGCCATCACGAAGCTTGGGACTTTCCCGATCACTAGGACAACCACCTGGGGGGCAGGCACCACTTGGGGAAAAAGGCAGGAGCATCTCTATACATAGTCAGTTAGCCCCAGGCACAGCTTGGGGTGAGGCACACACTGGGACGTCGGTCCACTCTTCTTTTACCTCACACTTCTGGGAGCACCATAGGACCTGTGGCTTGGAGCACACAGCTCAGCCCGGGTTCTCCACAGCTACATGGGATTCCAGGATCTGTGGAGAGTGCAGGAAACATCCGCAGCCCGTTCCACATTCCACCTACACCGGGATTGGAGGGACCTCGACCAGAAAGAACTCACAGTGGCAACACCAGCGGTAACCTCAAATTGCTCGGGAACGGCTGGGGCCCATCATGGCTGTGACAAGCATCTTCCGGGTAAAACCAGAACTATGAGTAAAGAAAACCTTGTACCCACAGAGACTGTCCGTCTTTCCTTGCCATCGCCGTTGCCCCGCGCTTCGTTGCCCGCCATTACTACTCCCCCCATTATCCTCCCCGGTGCCCGCTCCACCTGTGGGGAGCAGAAACATCTTAGCTGCTACTACCATCAGCCCTGGAGGACACCGACAGCAGCGGCAGCTATTCCCTGGCCGCACCGTAGGTGGCATCAGGAAACAATCCTCCACCATCATCACCCCCAACCCCCTTCTTTTATAGTACACCTCAGGGGCCACGAAATTGGGCAGAAAGGGCCACCAATGAGATTCCCAGACCAGACATCATTGAGCCCGGCGACGAGTAGTTAACCCCTTGCCCCGTGGGTGCTACATAAGCATTTTTCATGGCTTGGTTTGGGGATTTGAAGCAGTGACCTGTTGTTACATGGTTGGTTCCTCTTTCTGCTTATCTATTGCCTTTTCTTTCCTGTCCAAATGCTGATAGTTCCAATTGTCCTTGTTATCCCTTCTGGGTTTGCTCCTCTCCAGGTGTTTCTCATTTTCCCATTTTGGTCTGCCCTATCACATTCTGGATTGGGTTTTATATGTTTACCTTTCATTGCACTTCCTTGCTAGCTATCCCTTTAGTTGACCTTCTGTTTAGGCGTTCCAGCCCTTAAGCTAAGAGGTTTACCTTATTGGGTAAACACCAGTTTAATTCCTGCAGTGAGTCAGTTTGTTTTCCTTCTTAACATTTTTTCCTTTTACTTCTTTTAGGTTTTTAGGAGGCTTTACTTGTTCTGCTTATTTGTTATGCTCTTGTTTAAATTCAAGTATTAAATGGCCGTAGACTGATCAATCAATATCCACCCTCATGTTTCAATTAATGTAGCCTCAGTCCACTGATGAATCCAGTCATGGTGAATCATGTTTGGGAGGCTAGTAGCTGAATCTTTTTAATAAGCAGATGCAGGGTAGGAATAACTGAAACATGAGGATGGATAGAGATTGATCGGTGTGTGGCCATTTAAAGGTCCAGTCACACTAAGCAACTTACCAGCGATCCCAACAACGATAGGGATCGCTGGTAAGTTGCTAGTGAGATGTCACACTAGCGACGCTCCAGCGATCCCACCAGCAACCTGACCTGGCAGGGATCGCTGGAGCGTGGCTACACGAGTTGCTGGTGAGCTCACCAGCAACCAGTGACCAGCCCCCAGCGCCGCGTGGAAGATGCTGCGCTTGGTAACTAAGGTAAATATCGGGTAACCAACCTGATATTTACCTTGGTTACCAGCGCATGCAGCTACACGTGCAGAGAGCAGGGAGCAGCGCACACTGAGCGCTGGCTCCCTGCTCTCCTAGTTACAGCACACATCGGGTTAATTACCCGATGTGTTCTGCAGCTAAATGTGCACAGAGCAGGGAGCAGCGCACACTGCTTAGCGCTGGCTCCCTGCTCTCCTAGCTACAGCACACATCGGGTTAATTAACCCGATGTGTCCTGCAGCTACATGTGCACAGAGCAGGAGCCGGCACTGACAGTGAGAGCGGCGGAGGCTGGTAACAAAGGTAAATATCGGGTAACCAAGGACAGGGCTTCTTGGTTACCCGATGTTTACATTGGTTACCAGCCTCCGCAGAAGCCGGCTCCTGCTGCCTGCACATTTAGTTGTTGCTGTCTCGCTGTCACACACAGCGATCTGTGCTTCACAGCGGGACAGCAACAACTAAAAAATGGCCCAGGACATTCAGCAACAACCAACGACCTCACAGCAGGGGCCAGGTTGTTGCTGGATGTCACACACAGCAACATCGCTAGCAACGTCACAAAAGTTGTTCGTTAGCAGCGATGTTGCTAGCGATGTTGCTTAGTGTGACGGGGCCTTTATACTTGAATTCAAATCCTTGTGAGACACTCCACGGCCAAGCTTGGACTTATTGGACTGATAATCCAGGAAGGAATGTAAATGGTGGGTACATCGAATATGTATGAGTAGTACACAGTACACAGTAGTGCACACTGGTGTAGATAATCCAATAGTAAGAAATGGGGAGCCCCCCAAACTAAAAATATCAGCCAGCAGCCAGCCAGAAATGCCGCATCCATTAGATGCAGTGGCAATTGGGGTAATAAGGAGTTAATGGCAGCCCATAGCTGCCACTAAGTCCTAGCTTAGTGATGGCTAAACTGTAGTGAAAGTAAATAAACACAAACACCGAAAAATCCTTTATTTGAATTAAAAGACAAAAAACACCCTCTTTCACCACTATAATCCCCAAGTACCTCTCCAGGTCCGGCGTAATCCACACAAGGTCCCACGACGCTTTCAGCTTTGCTATATCGGAAGCTGACAGGAGCAGCCGTAGAGCACCACCGCTCACTGTGAGCTCCATGGAGCAACTGAAGTGAGTTGCGCTGTGAGCGGTGACTCACTCAGGTTTCCCCTTGGCCACAGCTGGATTCTCGGTACAAACTGATACAACGGATCCGGTTTTTTACCTGATACGTCACATCATTTTTTACCACAATCTGCGATGGATCCGTTGCGTAAGGCACAAAACGGATTGTGCCCGACGGCAAAAAATGGATGTGTGAAAGCACCCTTAGTGTGGTTTGTGTGCCAGGGATGCTTTTTAATCCCAGTCCGGCCCATGTCATAATGGTAATGCCTATGATAAGGGACATTGAAGTCATGGAGAATAAATTTAATTTACTAGTAAAATCCACATGAATTTGAATCTTGTTTGATCGACTCATCTATAGCATTTATACTACTGGCTATTGGGGATAGGGACTGAGATGACATCCCCCCATTTCTCAAACAATAATGAATTATGGATAGTCTTGTATGTGTTTTTAACCCCTTTCATTAAGAGTCATATAAATATGTATTGTCATTTTATATTCAATATTAAAATGTATTGTGGAACCCTGAAATTTTATGAAGCAGCGTATGACATTTATCGAAACTCACCATTCATCAACCTTAATGATATTAGAAGGGGAAAGGTTTAATGTTACATTGGTAGATGCAAATTATTTCAGTAATTTTTTATAACCTGCACAAAATATATCTTACCAGCACGTTTTTCAGCTATTCTGTTAAAATATATTCTAAAGAAAGTCATGAAAGAATAAAATAAATATAAGGAAATAAATTGATTTTGCTGCTTTATTGGCAAGGAAGTAGAGATAATGGTCATCAAGGTTGTCATTATGCCTGAAGCATTTGTGTTCTGCTGTACAAAAGATAAAAAAGCAATTATAGAATTCAAAGATATGTTGTAAAATAGAAAACCAAAGAAATTTCTATAAACATCCAAGTAAGTGAGCCTTGCTGCTATTACAGTAAAGTGCAAGAGAAGATTTAGCAGAATCAGTCTGCATGGATTTGGTACAAGGAGGAATGTGGTACCACTTGGTGGCAGAGGGGACAGTGAGCGCGAAGGGACCCTGTGCAAAAACTGTGTATGGGCCCACAACCCTGCTTTTTCTTAAAGGGGTTTTCCATTTTAAGTTTTCTTGCGCTCATCGTCTTGCGCTGGGAAAAGCAATAATGAAATCAGTTACTCATTTTAACCTGGTCTAGTGAATCTCTCTACTGCTCTGTGTAGGTTTACAGGCTGCAGAGATAACGTCTTGACCACTTTAGCTAATCTCAGGGCTCAGCATTTTGTGCCACCTACATTGGCGTGACTATTGAGCTCAGTGATTGGCTCCATTAGTCACGTGATTTAGTCATGACATTATGGCGGCAGTAGCAAAGAGGAATTGCTATTCCTGAGGAGGATAAGCAACATTGATTTTATTGTTGTTCTTCAGCACTAATCTAAGTGCTTTAAAAGAAATAAAACGGAAAGTCCCTTTAAGTATTATTATTTAATACAACAATACCATTTTAGACATCTATCAGAAATTCACAGTGTAAGAAAATCATATTTCAGAAATTCACACATGTAAAGTGCACATATAAACATTACACAAGTAGATACATAGTTACATAGGTTGAAAAATGACCTGGAGCCATCTAGTACAACCTTCCTCCACCAATTATATATTTTGTCATTAAGTCACTTATAACCAACAATGTTCTGTGTTCTGAGGAAATCTCCAGCCCTTTTTAAAAAGCTGTTATAGTATCAGCCATTACTACCTCTTGTGGTAGGGCATTCCACAGTCTGACTGCTCTAACTGTAAAGAACAACAAACAGGTACACACACACATCACAGAAGAGCAGGATATATAATGAACACAAACATCAGACAAGCTCAAACAGACACAGTATGTGCACAATTATTACTACACAAACCACATTATAAACAAGTCACACAGCAAAGAATAGTAGATTCACACATACCAAATATACACGCACATACACACATACCATATACACTCATAGATAGGCACATACCATTTACAGTATACAGGCACCAACATACCAGATACACAGACACATACATATATGCAGGCACATACCATATACACACACATACTTATCAGATATACAGGCACATACATACAGGTGTGAGAATACAAAATATTTTTCTATATGCTTTTCTACTGTGAGAATACAATGCCTTTTCTATAACTAAGCTTTTTTTCTATATAAGAAACAAGAGATTGCAAGTATGTCTACTAGAGATGAGCGAACCGGTCCCGGTTCGGCTCGAGGTCGGTTCGCCGAACGGAGGTCCCGTTCGAGTTCGGCTCGTCGAACGTTCGACGAACCGAACTCGAACTGCATAGGAAACAATGGCAGGCAATCACAAACACCTAGAAAACACCCTCAAAGGTGTCCAAAAGGTGACAAACAACTCACAACACAACACAAACACATGGGAAAGTGACAAGGACATATACTCATGCGAAAACAAAACAGCTGGACAAGGAAAAAGAGGAGGACACACAGATATAGGCATGGCACGCCCTTCTAAAATCATGTAAAACACCGCAAGGTGACTCCAAGCGTAGTCTCCCTTTTTTTCCAAAAATTGGGCCCCACACACACCCACCCATTCAGTGGCAGCACTTGTGCCCTAGTTGTACACTTCACAGCTAGATTTGCATCAAGCACATTCAAAAATACGCCATACTTAACCGTCCCCAGGATGACTCCGGGGTAGGTAGCAAAGTCTTTGCTGAACCATGACTTGTTCATCTTGGCTCCTTTTAAAAAACACAGCAAGCAAGGGTTACTCCAAGCGGAGTCTCCCTTTTTTTCCAAAAATTGTGCCCCACACACACCCACCCATTCAGTGGCAGCACTTGTGCCCTAGTTGTGCACTTCACAGCTAGATTTGCATCAAGCACATTCAAAAATACGGCCTAATTAACCGTCCCCAGGATGACACCAGGGTAGGTAGCAAAGTCTTTCCTGACCCCAGCTCTGTTCATCTTGGCTTCTTTTAAAAACACAGCAAGCAAGGGTTACTCCAAGCGGAGTCTCCCTTTTTTCCAAAAATTGGGCCACACAGACACCCCATCAGTGGCAGCACTTGTGCCCTAGTTGCAAACATAATGTTTTGATTTGCATCAAGCACATTCAAAAATACGGCCTAATTAACCGTCCCCAGGATGACACCAGGGTAGGTAGCAAAGTCTTTCCTGATCCCAGCTCTGTTCATCTTGGCTTCTTTTAAAAACACAGCAAGCAAGGGTTACTCCAAGCGGAGTCTCCCTTTTTTCCAAAAATTGGGCCCCACACACACCCACCCCTTCAGTGGCAGCAGTTGTGCCCCAGTTGTACACTTCACAGCTAGATTTGCATCAAGCACATTCAAAAATACGCCATTCTTATCCGTCCCCAGGATGACACCGGGGTAGGTAGCAAAGTCTTTCCTGATCCCAGCTCTGTTCATCTTGGCTTCTTTTAAAAACAATGTAAGCAATGGTTACTCCAAGCGGAGTCTCCCTTTTTTCCAAAAATTGGGCCCCACACACACCCACCCATTCAGTGGCAGCACTTGTGCCCTAGTTGTACACTTCACAGCTAGATTTGCATCAAGCACATTCCAAATCCACAAGCATTTACTCTCCCCAGGATGACACAGGGGTAGTAAATTCCTTCTGGATCCATGACTTGTTCATTTTGATGAACGTCAGTCTGTCCACATTGTCACTGGACAGACGCGTGCGCTTATCTGTCAGCACACACCCAGCAGCACTGAAGACACGTTCAGAGACAACGCTGGCAGCTGGACACGACAAAATCTCCAAGGCGTAACTGGATAGCTCTGGCCATTTTTCTAGATTTGAAGCCCAAAAGGAGCAAGGCTCCATTTGCAAAGTCATGGCATCGATGTTCATTTGGAGATACTCCTGTATCATCCTCTCCAGCCGTTGACTATGTGTCAGACTTGTTGTCTCTGGTGGCTTTGCAAAGGAGGGTCTAAAAAAATTATGAAAAGATTCCATAAAATTGCTGTTACCAGCACCAGATACGGTCCTACTGGTACGGGTAGACTGTTGAAGATGACGAGACCGTCCCATGTTTGTCAAGTTACAACTGGGAGATTCACTCCCTGCACCTGCACGGTTGTTTGGTGGAAAAGCCGATCTAAGATCGAGTAACAGCTTCTGCTGATACTCCTGCATACGTGCGTCCCTTTCTATGGCTGGAATTATGTCACAAAATTTGGACTTGTACCGGGGATCTAATAGTGTGGCAAGCCAGTAGTCATCATCACTTCTAATTTTGACAATACGAGGGTCATGTTGGAGGTAGTGCAACAAGAAGGCACTCATGTGTCTTGCGCAGCCATGCGGACCAAGTCCACGCTGTGTTTGTGGCATAGAGGTGCTAACCGTTCTTTCTTCCTCTGACATCTCCCCCCAACCTCTTTCAACTGAAATTTGACCAAGGTCTCCCTCATCTGCTGAGTCTTCCATTTCCATGGACAGTTCGTCCTCCATTTCTTCATGTTCTCCTGCACCTTCCTCAACATCTCGCCTGCTACCATGCGCCCTTGTTGATCCCTGTCCCCCATGGTCCCATGCCTGGCGCCTTGGTGATGATGAACGTCTGGACCTTGGTGATGTTGTTGTGTCTTGCGCATATGAATCCTCCTGTAGTTCATCCCCTTCCTGTTGTCCCACCCCCTGACTCCGAATAGTGTTTAGCGTGTGCTCCAGCATGTAAATGACTGGAATCGTCATGCTGATAATGGCATTGTCAGCGCTAAACATATTCGTCGCCATGTCGAAACTGTGCAGAAGGGTGCATAGGTCCTTGATCTGAGACCACTCCATCAGGGTGATCTGCCCCACCTCTGCATCTCGTTGGCCCAGGCTATACGTCATGACGTATTGCACCAGGGCTCGGCGGTGCTGCCACAGTCGCTGTAACTTGTGGAGAGTTGAATTCCAGCGTGTCGCCACATCGCATTTCAGGCGATGAACCGGCAGGCCGAAAGACTTCTGGAGCGATGCAAGTCGCTCAGCTGCGGCGCTTGAACGGCGGAAGTGAGCAGACAGTTTTCGTGCCCTGTTCAGAAGGCCATCTAGGCCGGGAAAGTGTGTTAAAAATTGCTGGACGACAAGGTTCAACACGTGAGCCATACAAGGTACGTGTGTCACCTTGCCCAGGCGAAGGGCCGCACCCAGGTTTGCAGCATTGTCGCACACGGCCTTACCAGGCTGCAGGTTGAGTGGAGACAACCATTTATTAAACTCGGACCGCAGAGCTGACCACAACTCCTCAGCTGTGTGACTCTTATTCCCAAGACATGTCAAGCTAAAGACCGCCTGATGCCATTGCGCTCTGCTGCCAGCATAGTAATGAGGGGTGCGTGATTCCTTCTGCGCAGTGAGAACGCTGGTGGCCTGACCAGGCAGGCTTGGGGCGGAGGTGGAGGAGCCAGATGAGGTGGAGGATGCAGAAGCAGTGGCGGAACTTGGACAGACAGAGGATTGACACACAAGTCGTGGGGACGGCAAGACTTGTGCAGCAGACCCTTCACCATCTATCACCATAGTTACCCAGTGCCCAGTCAGCGACATGTAACGTCCCTGTCCATGCTTACTGGTCCAAGTATCGGTGGTGAAATGCACCCGTTCACACACAGAGTTTCTCAAGGAAGCGGTGATGTTGTGTGCGACATGCTGGTGTAGCGCGGGCACACCTTTCTTAGAGAAGTAGTGGCGACTAGGCATCTGGTACTGGGGCACAGCGACAGACATAAGGTCTCTAAAATCCTGTGTGTCCACTAGGCGGAAAGGCAGCATTTCGGTAGCCAACAGCTTACAGAGGGATAGAGTCAACCTCTTAGCTTTGTCGTGGGTCGCAGGAAGTGGCCTTTTATTTGACCACATCTGAGGGACAGAGATCTGGCTGCTGTGTGTAGACGGTGTTGAGTAGGGTGTCCCTGGAAAAATGCAGGTTTGTGAGGAAAGTGCAGGCGGAGACATGATGTTGCCTTCATCCAACGTTGGTGCTATCGTCTGAGAGAGCTGTACACACTCACTTGTTTCCCCTTCCAAACCAACTGACGACCTACCAAGCAAACTGCCTGTTGCGGTTACAGTGGTGGAAGTTGTGGGTGGAAAAACAGGTGTGACAGCTGTCCCCACAGTCCTAGAAGATGACGAGCGCGCGGATGAACTGGAAGGGGCAGGCGGTGGATGGTTCGCTCCGCTAGGCCGAATTACAGCACGGTGAGCTTCCCACCAGGCCATATGATATTTATTCATGTGACGATTCATGGAAGAAGTTGTCAAACTGCTGAGGTTTTGACCTCTACTAAGAGAACCATGACAAATTTTACAGATCACATAATTTGGGCGATCTTTTTCTATGTCAAAAAAGGACCAGGCTAGGCAAGGCTTAGAGGCCATGCGACCTGCTGATCCACCCCGAATAATGCTCAGAGGCAGAGTGGTGGCTGAGGATGCAGTTGTAGACGTGCTACCAGTACTCCGACTGTGTCCAGGAAGGCGCAAGGTAACTTCGTCATCAGTTGCATCCTCCTCCACCACCTCTGTTGACCTCCTCGAGTGCCTGACTGTGGGTTGACAGTAGGTGGGATCTAGAACTTCATCATCAATTGTTGTGTTTGCACTCCCCTCCCCCTCAGACCGAGCCTCTTCTTGCCCTGACCGAATATTTAAGTTGTCATCCCAATCAGGTATCTGCGTCTCATCTTCATCAGTATTTCCTCATTGTCTATAACCACAGGTGTTACAGTTTGTGACAAAGGGTCAACATTATGCTCAGAAACTTGGTCCTCACGGCCTGAATCAGAGTCACAAAGGTTCTGGGCATCACTGCAGACCATTTCCTGTTCTGTACTCACTGTAGCTTGGGAGCAGACCTCTGATTCCCAGGCTATAGTGTGACTGAACAGCTCTGCAGACTCAGCCATCTCAGTTCCACCATACTGTGCAGGGCTGATGGAGACTTCAGAGCTGGGAGAAAGCAAGTTTGATTGGGATGACAACTCAGAGGACTGGTGTTTTTTGGATGCGGTACTTGAAGTGGCTGAGAGGGCACTTGTTGGACCACTTGAGATCCATTCAAGCATTTTCCTTTTTTGGCCATCATACCTTTGTTCCTGTTGTTCGTGTCCGTAAAAAAGGGAGCACATCGGATTGTCCACGGTAAGTAGTAGACATCTTACTTTTGCTGGTAGATGGTCTATCTTCAGCTGATGATAATGGAGCTTTGCCACCTTCCCCACGGACAAAACCTTTTTTGCCTTTTCCACCACGCCTCTTCCCCTTTCCACCAGCATCTGTCATTTTGCCACTCATGTTGATTGTGACAAGATTGTGCACTGAAAATGTGGTAGTAAAAATTGAGAGGTGGTGTAGATTGCAGTGGTGGTCTAGCTTTATTAACAGCAGAATAACAAAGAATAAATATCCCTGACAATGCAACTACGGCCCTTAAACTGGCAGCAAAAATTGCTAGTATAATGGCTTAGTTATAATGAGTTGGAGTGTGCAATGCAGGTAGAGGTGCTGCAAATTTCTTTGCACTAGTGTGACTAGACAAAAGTCCAATAGCCACGTTTAGGATGCCACTAGGTACACTGAGTGTTTGCTAGTATAATGGCTTAGTTATAATGAGTTGGAGTGTGCAATGCAGGTAGAGGTGCTGCAAATGTCTTTGCACTAGTGGGACTATAGCAAAGTCCAATAGCCACGTTTAGGATGCCACTAGGTACACTGAGTGTTTTCTAGTATAATGGCTTAGTAATAATGAGTTGGAGTGTGCAATGCAGGCAGATGTGCTGCAAATGTCTTTGCACTAGTGGGACTATAGCAAAGTCCAATAGCCACGTTTAGGATGCCACTAGGTACACTGAGTGTTTGCTAGTATAATGGCTTAGTTATAATGAGTTGGAGTGTGCAATGCAGGCAGAGGTGCTGCAAATGTCTTTGCACTAGTGGGACTATAGCAAAGTCCAATAGCCACGTTTAGGATGCCACTAGGTACACTGAGTGTTTGCTAGTATAATGGCTTAGTTATAATGAGTTGGAGTGTGCAATGCAGGTAGAGGTGCTGCAAATGTCTTTGCACTAGTGTGACTAGACAAAAGTCCAATAGCCACGTTTAGGATGCCACTAGGTACACTGAGTGTTTGCTAGTATAATGGCTTAGTTATAATGAGTTGGAGTGTGCAATGCAGGCAGAGGTGCTGCAAATGTCTTTGCACTAGTGGGACTATAGCAAAGTCCAATAGCCACGTTTAGGATGCCACTAGGTACACTGAGTGTTTGCTAGTATAATGGCTTAGTTATAATGAGTTGGAGTGTGCAATGCAGGTAGAGGTGCTGCAAATGTCTTTGCACTAGTGGGACTATAGCAAAGTCCAATAGCCACGTTTAGGATGCCACTAGGTACACTGAGTGTTTGCTAGTATAATGGCTTAGTTATAATGAGTTGGAGTGTGCAATGCAGGTAGAGGTGCTGCAAATGTCTTTGCACTAGTGGGACTATAGCAAAGTCCAATAGCCACGTTTAGGATGCCACTAGGTACACTGAGTGTTTGCTAGTATAATGGCTTAGTTATAATGAGTTGGAGTGTGCAATGCAGGTAGAGGTGCTGCAAATGTCTTTGCACTAGTGTGACTAGACAAAAGTCCAATAGCCACGTTTAGGATGCCACTAGGTACACTGAGTGTTTGCTAGTATAATGGCTTAGTTATAATGAGTTGGAGTGTGCAATGCAGGCAGAGGTGCTGCAAATGTCTTTGCACTAGTGGGACTATAGCAAAGTCCAATAGCCACGTTTAGGATGCCACTAGGTACACTGAGTGTTTGCTAGTATAATGGCTTAGTTATAATGAGTTGGAGTGTGCAATGCAGGTAGAGGTGCTGCAAATGTCTTTGCACTAGTGGGACTAGACAAAAGTCCAATAGCCACGTTTAGGATGCCACTAGGTACACTGAGTGTTTGCTAGTATAATGGCTTAGTTATAATGAGTTGGAGTGTGCAATGCAGGCAGAGGTGTTGCAAATGTCTTGGCACTAGTGGGACTATAGCAAAGTCCAATAGCCACGTTTAGGATGCCACTAGGTACACTGAGTGTTTGCTAGTATAATGGCTTAGTTATAATGAGTTGGAGTGTGCAATGCAGGCAGAGGTGCTGCAAATGTCTTTGCACTAGTGGGACTATAGCAAAGTCCAATAGCCACGTTTAGGATGCCACTAGGTACACTGAGTGTTTGCTAGTATAATGGCTTAGTTATAATGAGTTGGAGTGTGCAATGCAGGCAGAGGTGCTGCAAATGTCTTTGCACTAGTGGGACTATAGCAAAGTCCAATAGCCACGTTTAGGATGCCACTAGGTACACTGAGTGTTTGCTAGTATAATGGCTTAGTTAAAGTGAGTTGGAGTGTGCAATGCAGGCAGACGTGCTGCAAATATCTTTCCACCAGTGTGACTACACAAAAGTCCAATAGCCACGTTTAGGATGCCACTAGGTACACTGACTGTTTGCTAGTATAATGGCTTAGTTAAAAAGAGTTTGAGTGTGCAATGCAGGCAGACATGCTGCAAATATCTTTGCACTAGTGTGACTAGACAAAAGTCCAATAGCCACGTTTAGGATGCCACTAGGTACACTGAGTGTTTGCTAGTATAATGGCTTAGTTATAATGAGTTGGAGTGTGCAGAGGACAGGAGGGTACAGTGCCAGGATTGTGGGGCTCTGGGTAGAGGAAAGGAAGCCTGCCTTTCTATTCCCTCCTAATGGGGAAATGCAGCGACGAAATCCCTGACCTTAGCTACACAGACGCTGTCGCTGTTTTCAGGACCTGTCACCTATGGCTCTGACCCTGCCGGTACGAGGCCTTAAAAGGACTGATGGAAAGTGCTATCCCTATGCTGTCCAGCGCTGTGTATGGAGCGCATACAGCAGTATCAGCGATAGGACTCAGGACGGAGCTGTGCCAGTGATGTCTGACACCAAGGACGCAGAAGAGATAATGGCGTCCTGGAGGAAAATGTCCGGTTTTATAATGCAGGGACATGTGACATGGACATCCTATCACACATGCCATTGCTTCTCTGGCTAAAAGTCCACTTAGCTGTGTGTGTGTCTGGGATTGGCTGACATGCTGGCCCGCCCCACAAGACGCGCGCGCTTAGGGAAGGAAGACAAGGAAAAGAAAAAAAAAATGGCGATCGCCATTATACAAACAGCAGTGATCTGAAGGCGCTGTTCACGCACACTATACACTGAAATGTCATAATAGTGTGAGTCACAGAGTGACTTACACTATTACAGCGGAAAGCCAGCTAGGAATTAGCTGTTTTTTTGCTGCTAGAACCGTTCTCGATTGTTTCTAGAACTATCGAGCTTTTGCACAACAGTCACCAACCGCCAAAATCTAGACAGATGGAATACATCCCAAATTGGGGTGCATAGCAAGGTGGGGGTCAGCCACCGACCAATTCAATGAAGAAAAACAAAAAGCCAGCACCAAATGTGCACTTCAGCACCAAAAACTCCAAAATGTACTTATTATAAAAATTTTGAGATTTTTGGCAAAATATGAATATTTAATATTTATGGCTCACATATGAATAGTAGAACTGCTCTTAGCAGCACTCACCTGGTCTATTTCAATCCCGTGCCCATGACTGAGTCATGGCTGTGGGCGGGACAGGTCCAAGCAAATGCTGCAGTCCCTGGCTCCGTTTGGTGACCCGTCCCATCGCTCAGCAGGTTCCGGATCCCGCCTGACCCTACAACCCGGCCTCGGACCCTGAGCCTCGTCACCCGGACTACTGTCTAGAATTCCGTGTTCTCCGTGACATCTACCTTCCAGCTCCCCTACGGACTGTCTTGCTACCAATAGTGCTTCGGCTGCCGTGCATCAAGACCCTCTGGCGGGGTGACCGGCCTGACTGCCTCCCCAAGGGAACCCGGTGTACGGTCCAGTGTTTCCACCACCCGGACGTAACAGCTAGAACAGGCCATGGATCCCGCTGAAGCACTAGCGGCCCAGCTGGGCACCTTGCAGCAGGAACTCGTACGATAGTGCGAGACCCAGTCCCGCATGCTGGCCTTCATGTCCTCGGTGGATACCCGCCTGAACACGCTACAAGCAACTGCCACGTCCTTGGCATCTCTGGCTTCTACTGCACAGTCCACGGCCGCAATTCCCGTGGCAGCCTCCTCGGATACTTCCAAACTTCGTTTGGCCTCACCACCCCGTTACGCCGGAGATCCCAAGACCTGCAGGGGATTCATAAATCAGTGCTCCCTCCATTTCAAGCTGCTGCCGAACCTTTTTGCCTCTGACCAAGCCAAGGTCGCGTTCATGATGTCCCATCTTGAGGGAGAGGCACGGGCCTGGATGAACCCCTTGTGGGAGAAGGAGGATCCGGTAACCACCAACATCCAAGAGTTCCTGCAGGCTTTTCTTAGCACCTTTGACGAGCCCGGACGCGCCTCCGTGTCCGCCATATCGCTCCTCAGGCTACGTCAGGGGACTCTGACGGTGGGCCAATATGCTATCCGCTTCCGCACCTTGGCCTCGGAATTAGGGTGGAACAATGAGGCCCTAACCGCCGCCTTCTGGGAGGGACTCTCGGGTCGTATTAAAGATGAGCTGGTTGGTCGTGACGTGCCTTTCACCCTGGATGCCCTGATCGCTCTAGCGACTCAAGTGGATCTTCGCTTTCAGGAACGATCCAAAGAGGTGTCCCGCGAGAGGCGTCCGATAAGGCACTCCTCTCCACCACTGAAGTCCATCGCTCCCCAGTCGGCGTCACCTGGCGCGTCTACCTACGAGCCCATGCAGATTGACCGCCTGAGGCAGTCTGAGCAACGCAGAGCAGAATGACTAGCAAAGGGTCTCTGCTTCTACTGCGGTGATGGCACTCACCTGCTACGCTCTTGTCCCGAGAAGCCGGGAAACTCCAAAGCCTAGGCTTGGTAGGAGAGGCCACCCTAGGTGCTGGGACTCTCTCAGACTCCGTGACATGGACTGTTCAAGTGACTACAGAAGAGACCCGGTTCACGGCAGAGGCATATCTCGATTCCAGAGCAGCAGGCAACTTCATCCAGCAGGCCACGGTGGATAAGTACCAGGTGCCTGTTCTCCCACTAGAAACACCGCTGGTGATTGCCTCTGTAGATGGGAGACCACTCTCTGACACCGTCTCGCTGATCACCAAGCCTGTGGAATTACGGATCGGTGCCCTGCACACCGAAAATATCACCTTCTACGTCCTCCTGCGCATGTCTCATCAGATCCTGCTGGGACTCCCATGGTTACGGGCACACGAACCGTCGGTCAGCTGGAGTACAGGTGAAATTTCCCGATGGGGCTCCTCATGTCACGAGAGATGTCTGAAATCCATACAGCCCATCCGACGACCTCCGGTTCCAGAGTCTCTACCAGGACTGCCTTCTGCCTACTGGTCCTTCACGGACGTGTTTGATAAAAAGGAGTCAGAGGTACTACCGCCTCATCGTCCCTACGACTGTGCCATCGACTTACTGCCGGGAACTACGCCTCCTAGAGGAAGGATATACCCCGTGTCCCCTGCTGAAACACAGGCTATGTCTGCCTATATCACCGAGAGCCTGGCAAAGGGGTTCATTCGGAGATCTTCGTCCCCTGCCGGAGCAGGTTTTTTCTTCATCAAGAAGAAGGAAGGTGATCTGCGCCCTTGCATTGACTACCGGGGATTAAACCAGATCACCGTAAAAAACAAATACCCTCTGCCACTCATCCCCGAACTATTCGATCGGCTCCGAGGAGCTCGTGTATTCACCAAGTTGGACCTCCGTGGGGCCTATAACCTGGTTCGCATTCGCTCTGGAGACGAATGGAAGACCGCATTCAACACTCGGGATGGGCACTACGAGTATTGTGTCATGCCCTTTGGTCTGTGTAATGCTCCGGCAGTCTTCCAAGAATTGGTGAACGACGTGTTCAGAGATCTCCTC
Source organism: Anomaloglossus baeobatrachus (assembly GCF_048569485.1). Lineage (NCBI taxonomy): Eukaryota > Metazoa > Chordata > Amphibia > Anura > Aromobatidae > Anomaloglossus > Anomaloglossus baeobatrachus. The sequence continues at coordinate 86,112,314 of NC_134356.1, read as the reverse complement.
TATGTCTGTGTCGTGGTATATCTGGATGACATCCTGGTCTTCTCTCTGGACCTACAGACCCACAGAGAGAACGTGCAGCTAGTACTCCAAAGGCTTAGAGAGAACCGTCTGTATGCCAAGTACGAGAAGTGCGTCTTTGAAAAGTCGTCCCTTCCCTTCCTGGGTTATGTAATCTCGGACACTGGCCTGCAGATGGACCCAGAGAAAGTGTCTTCCATCCTCAACTGGCCTCCTCCTTCCGGACTGAAGGCTATCCAACGCTTCCTTGGCTTTTCAAACTATTATCGTCAATTCATCCCGCACTTCTCTGCCCTGACTGCGCCTCTCTCTGCCTTGAATAAGAAGGGAGCTAATCCTAAGGACTGGCCACCGGCGGGCGATGCCGCGTTCTGCTCTTTGAAACAGGCGTTTGCTTCTTCTCCGGTTCTCCATCGCCCTGAACTGAACCGACAGTTCACCTTAGAGGTGGATGCCTCCTCCTCAGGAGCTGGGGCAGTGTTGATGCAGAAATCCTCCTCCGGGAAGATGGTCACGTGCAGATTCTTCTCCAAGAGCTTCTCGGCACCCGAACGCAACTACACCATCGGGGGAGCTACTGGCCATCAAGCTGGCCTTGGAGGAATGGCGCTACCTCTTGGAGGGAGCAGTATATCCTGTGATCATCTACACGGACCACAAGAATCTGGAGTACCTGCGGTCAGCCCAAAGACTGAACCCGCGACAAGCCCGCTGGTCCTTGTTTTTTGCTCGATTTGATTTCCAGCTCCATTTTCGGCCCGCGGATAAGAACGTGCGGGCAGATGCTTTGTCCAGGTCCTTTGTGCCCGTAGAGCTGGAGGAGGAAACGTTCCAGTCCATCATCAGCCCCAGTAAAGTCATTCCGGTGGCTCCTGTCGCTCTGACTCAGATACCCCCTGGGAAAACCTATGTCTCCGATACTGACAGACAGAGAGTCCTGCAATGGGGCCATGCCTCGAAGATCGCCGGCCATGCTGGTCAGAAGAAGACTTGGAGTAAGATTGTCCGTCACTATTGGTGGCCGTCCCTCCGTAAAGACGTTGCAACCTTCGTCTCAGCCTGTCCATCCTGTGCCCGGAACAAGACACCCAAGCACCTACCATATGGACGTCTTCTACCTCTGACCATTCCTTCCGTTCCGTGGCAACATATTGCAATGGACTTCATTACGGACTTACTGTTATCCTCCGGACACACCGTCATATGGGTTGTGGTGGACCGTTTCTCAAAGATGGCTCACTTCGTTCCCATGGCCGGGCTGCCCTCTGCCCAGGAGCTAGCTGACTCCTTCATACAACACATATTGCATGGCTTTCCCGCACACATTGTGTCCGACAGAGGAACTCAGTTTACCTCGCGCTTCTGGAGGGCTGTCTGCAAACATCTGGGAGTATCCTTGGACTTTTCTTCGGCCTACCATCCTCAGTCGAATGGCCAAGTGGAGCGGGTCAATCAGATCCTGACCTCCTTCCTGCACCACTACATCAACATCCATCATGACGATTGGTCCACGCTCCTACCTTGGGCTGAATTCTCCCACAACCAACACATCAGCGAGTCCACCTCCAGCTCTCCCTTCCAGGTCGTTTACGGACTTCAGCCTTCTGTCCCGTTGCCAGTATCCTCGGCTTCCGATGTCCCCGCAGCAGATGCTTTGGTCCAGGACTTCTCAGCTATATGGAACTCTGTCAAGTCTTCCCTAGAACGTGCTTCTTTGCGGATGAAGAGACATGCGGACAAGAGGCGCCTGGATCCCCCGTGTTTCTCCCCAGGTGATCTGGTCTGGCTTGCATCCAAATATGTCCGATTAAAGTTACCATCATACAAGTTGGGTCCTCGTTACATCGGGCCATTTAAAGTCATCAGCAAGATTAATGCAGTCTCCTACAAGCTGCAGCTCCCGGCCACGATGCGGATACCCAACTCCTTTCATGTCTCCTTGGTCAAGCCTGTCGTCCTTGGTCCCTTCTCCGCTGATGCCTGTCCTGCTCCTCCTCCCATCGCTGACGATGACATCTATGCGGTAAGGGATATCATGGCCAGGAAGACCGTGCGAGGTCGGCAATACTTCCTGGTGGACTGGGCGGGTTATGGTCCCGAGGATAGGTCCTGGGAACCCTGGGAGAATGTTGGCACTCCTCTGATTCGTGCTTTCCTGTCCCGGTTGCGGGGAGGGGGGCGTGGGGGAGGGGGTACTGTCACGCTTCCCGGTCCCCGTGCCCCGCTCTACGGTCCCCGTGGCCCGCTCCCTGCTTCCCGGCTGCGTCCCCGGCTCACCACTCCGGTCCCGGCCCCCTCTTCCTCGCCTGCGCCCTCCATGCGTCCAGCTCCCCGCTCCCGGCGCTCCTCTGCGACGTGGGACACTCAGCCGGGCACTCCTGCTTCCTCTGCACCGCTCCCTGGACTGGCTTCTGGCACACGGGCCTCGCGCATGCGCATTAGGGCGCGCGCGCGGTCATTGACCCTTTCTTAAAAGGCCAGCACCTAGAAACAGGAAATTGCATAGACAGGTACAGGGTATATTAGGATTCTCTTTCCTGGTGGGCGGGGCCTGTTCTACGTGTTTAGTAAGCTAGTAGTTCAGGTCCCCGTATTGCTGTGTCCTGTATTAACCCCTGTCTGTCTCGCAGAGCCTGTCCTGCCACGCCAGCCGCTCCGAACCACGTCCGTGCCAGTACCCTGACGGTGACTTCGGCGGATGTTCCACCACCTCTGCAGTCCCTGGCTCCGTTTGGTGACCCGTCCCATTGCTCAGCAGGTTCCGGATCCCGCCTGACCCTACAACCCGGCCTCGGACCCTGAGCCTCGTCACCCGGACTACTGTCTAGAATTCCGTGTTCTCAGCGACATCTACCTTCCAGCTCCCCTACGGACTGTCTTGCTACCAATAGTGCTTCGGCTGCCGTGCATCAAGACCCGCTGGCGGGGTGACCGGCCTGACTGCCTCCCCAAGGGAACCCGGTGTATGGTCCAGTGTTTCCACCACCCGGACGTAACACATACTTAGGAATATTACTAAAAGATTAACCCATTACCATTTTATAAAAAATGCTTGCAGAAATAGAGCACCAGGATCGCAGAGCATCTGTATGATGCCAACCATATTTCTACTCGTGCTCCCTTTAGTGTTTCCCAGCATGTTAGATCCATACATCAGGGTAATACAAACCACCTTGAGGTCCATGCTCTCAAAAAAGTTCATGGTAATAGAAGAGGTGGAGATAGAATCTGTTCACTTCATTACCAGGAAGCTTTACTTATCTTTCAAATGAACACATCCTTTCCTTTGGGATTAAATAAAAGGACATATTTATTGTATTTTTATTAATGAATGTATTTTGTAAGACAATTTATATATTGTTACCATCTTTTGCATAATTTTTGCATAATTAATTAACATCGTAATTTCCCTTTGGCTATGTACTATTTAAATGCTTTCAAGTTGTATCTCCTGATGATCATGACTAAGGCTGGTTTCAGACGTCCGTGTTTAATCAGGTACCAGTCAAACGCATGGGTATGGTCACACGCGTGTCATACATGTGTCATACGTGTGTCTCACGTGTGTCACACATGTGGCACATGTGTGACATCCATATTTGCATGCGTGTGACAGGTACCAGAGAAAACACGGGTCTGTGAAATAAAAAGATTTTTCATAGTTACCTGCTTTCTCCAGCTCTGCTGCCTCCCGCTCCTGACTGCCACTCATTATATTCATCGATTATTCACCGCACTCAGGAAGCTGGAGCATCGTGGGTACAGCGCTGGGTACAGCACCGCTGAGGACAGCACCATGAGGCAGCACCGCGGAGACAGGTGAGTATTCACAAAGCACAGTGACATCCATGAGGTCATCGGAGTTCCCAATGACCCCCACGCTACAGCTTTACGGCTTCATCAGAGTTCATTGGGAACTCTGATGAGTCCCCGATGCTGTCCCCGCAATGTTCCGTCTTCTAGGTTCTCACCACATACACACACACACACTCACGCACACACACACACACACACACACACACACTCTGCTGTAAACTCACCCAGCGATGCGGTCCCCGGCACTGAAGTCCTCAGCGCTGTCCCCGCTTCCAGCTCCACAGGGCACTGAATATTCAGTGAGTATAATGAGCGGCGATAAGGAGCGGGAGGCAGCAGAGCCGGAGACAGTATCGCTGGAGACAGGTAAATATAGAAAATCTTTTTATTAAAAAGACCCATGTTTTCTCCGGTATGTTTTACACTGATATCACACAGATCACATCAGTGTGCGATCTGTGTGACATCCTTGCTGCCGGAGATGCCTGCGTGAGTGCGTGCGGGGTCATGAAAGGTCACACGGTCCGTGTGCAAACCCGGACGTGTGAGGCCCATCATAGAATAACATGGGTATGTGTGACATCCGTGTTAAAAACGGATGTCCCATGTACCTCAAACACGGACGTCTGAAACCAGCCTAAGGACGATCGTGTCTGAAACGCATTGATCGGAGGAGTTTGCTTTATTTATTTTTTATTCTCAAAATAAATGTGAAGTTTTATGTACACTTTTGACAATTTTTTGGACGTTTTGTGCCGGGATCCGCTTTGGTTGATTGTCTCCAGCCTTCCTTGTCCAGCGAGCACCGTCCGGATTCTCCTCTTGGAATTTACATTATGGTGGTGAGCTGAAACACACCTTGTTTTGTATATACATATACTATATGTACACACAACCACATATACTAAATATACACAGACTCACAAAAATCTTGCCTATTGTAACATACTTCCACCACCGAGGTGGTAAAGCTTCTATTTCAGAATTAATCACACAAAATCTGTTGAGGGTATACAGATTTAAAAAAGCTCAAAGAAGTCAAGGATTAATAAAATATTTTTTTCTTTATTGAAATGTCTTCTCTTTTATAAAAATATATATATAAATAATTCCACTATGTAGTACCCAAGGACAGGATAATACAGGTCATAAGTTAATTATCCCACATCAGCATATGGATTCAAAATATCAACAAATCATAGTGCCCTACAGTTCATTGAACATATATAAGGCTGCAGTGAAAATTTAAACCTCCTTTTTTCTATATACAGAAATTTTTTAGTAATAATAATCACAGCAGCATACCATGTGGCAATCAATATATTGGTAAAACATCATAAAACATTAATATGTAAGAGTTAGTACTATGGAATTTATCAGTTCATCATATAATACAACATCACATGAATACTGATTCCTCCCATTGAGGTTTCTAAGTCATTACAATCAAAATGAAAAAAGTGCAAAGTATCGTGTATCAAATACCATGTGCTGCTACGGGATTCTCAATCATTAAGTTCGTTCCCCGTTCTGTGGACGTGTAGACAGGACACTACTCTATTTCAATTTACACAATAACAAGCCACATAGCTTCGATAAGAGTAGTGAATCCACAAATCCACCGCAGAGAACATTTATACATGCATTACCTATTTAGAGACCTGAAATCCACGTCCTGCGACCCCAACACGTGTTTCGCCTTTTCTTCTTCAGGGCGAAACTGAAGAAGAAAACGCCCCCTGAAGAAGAAAAGGCGAAACACGTGTTGGGGTCGCAGGACGTGGATTTCAGGTCTCTAAATAGGTAATGCATGTATAAATGTTCTCTGCGGTGGATTTGTGGATTCACTACTCTTATCGAAGCTATGTGGCTTGTTATTGTGTAAATTGAAATAGAGTAGTGTCATGTCTACACGTCCACAGAACGGGGAACGAACTTAATGATTGAGAATCCCGTAGCAGCACATGGTATTTGATACACGATACTTTGCACTTTTTTCATTTTGATTGTAATGACTTAGAAACCTCAATGGGAGGAATCAGTATTCATGTGATGTTGTATTATATGATGAACTGATAAATTCCATAGTACTAACTCTTACATATTAATGTTTTATGATGTTTTACCAATATATTGATTGCCACATGGTATGCTGCTGTGATTATTATTACTAAAAAATTTCTGTATATAGAAAAAAGGAGGTTTAAATTTTCACTGCAGCCTTATATATGTTCAATGAACTGTAGGGCACTATGATTTGTTGATATTTTGAATCCATATGCTGATGCGGGATAATTAACTTATGACCTGTATTATCCTGTCCTTGGGTACTACATAGTGGAATTATTTATATATATATTTTTATAAAAGAGAAGACATTTCAATAAAGAAAAAAATATTTTATTAATCCTTGACTTCTTTGAGCTTTTTTAAATCTGTATACCCTCAACAGATTTTGTGTGATTAAATATACACAGAGGCACATACGCATATATACAGAAACAGAAATAGGCACCTCTACTATTTAAACACAAAGATACTGTACATATACTATATTCACAAAGGCACAAAGTCCCATACACATATGTACAGGCACATACACACATCATATATACATGCAAATACACACATCATTTATGTTTATGTTTTAGCATTTAAAGGGGGAAATGCTAAAACATGGAATCTTAGGAAAGCTGATTTCAACACATTAAGGGAAAAGCTTAATTGTGTAGATTGGGACAATGTCATGGTAACTGGGGATACTGAACATAAATGGGGAAAGTTAAAGGATATACTCCTAGAGTCCTGTAAAAATGAATACCCTCTGGTAATAATATGTCCAGAAATAAAAAGAAATCACTATGGATAAATAAGATACTACAAAGTATAATAAAACAAAAACATAAGGCGTTCAAAATCCTAAAGGCTGAGAATACAGAAATAGCATTTCAGAAGTATAAAGATATCAATAGGAAATGTAAAAAAGAAATCAAGCAAGCAAAACTAGCTACTGAAACAAAAAACACCAAGGACATTAACCCCTTCAGCCCCCAGCCTATTTTGACCCTAAAGACCAGGCCACTTTTTGCAATTTTAACCAGTGTCACTTTATGAGGTTATAACTCTGGAACGCTTCAACGGATCCTGGTGATTCTGAGATTGTTTTTTCGTGACTAATTGGGCTTCATATTAGTGATAAATTTAGGCCGATATTTTTTGCGTTTCTTTGTGAAAAAAAACGGAAGTTTCGCGAACATTTTGAACATTTTGTAATTTTCAAACTTTGAATTTTTATGCTCTAAAACCAACGAGACATATGACACAAAATAATTAATAAATAACATTTCCCATATGTCTACTTTACATCAGCACAATTTTGGGAAAAAAAAAATGTAAGGAAGTTATAGGGGTTCAAAGTTTATGAGCAATTTCTCATTTTTACATGAAAATTTACAAAGCCACTTTTTTTAGGGATCACATCATATTTGAAGCAATTTTGAGAGGTTTACATGACACAAAACACCCAAAAGTGACACCATTCCAAAAACAGCACCCCTCAGGATACTCAAAACCACATTCAAGAAGGTTATTAACCCTTCAGGTGCTTCACAGTAACTAAAGCAATGTGGAAGGAAAAAATTAACATTTTACTTTTTGCAACAAAAATGTTAATTTAGCCTCAAATATTGCATTTCACAAGGGTAGCAGGATTAAATGAACCCCCAAAATTTGTTGGGCAATTTATTCTGGGTATGCAGATACCCCATATGTGGCGAAAAACCACTGTTTGGGCGCATGGCAGGACTTGGAAGGGAAGGAGTGTCATTTGACTTTTTGAACAAAAGATTAGCTGGAATCGTTAGCCGCACCATGTTGCGTTTGGAGAGCACCTGATGTGCCGAAACAGTGGAACTCCCCCACTTGTGACCCCATTTTGGAAACTAGACCCCTCATGGAATTTATCTAGATGTTTATTGAGCACTTTGAACCTCTAGGGGCTTCACAAAAGTTAATAAAGTTGAGCCGTGAAAATAAAAAAATAAATGTTACCACAAAATTGTTACTTCAACCAGGTAGCTTTTTTTTCACAAGGGTATCAGGAAAAAATGCACCATAAAACATATTGTGCAATTTCTTCTGAGTACACAGATACCTCCTATGTGGTGGAAATCAAATGTTTGGGTGCTCAGCAGGGCTCGGAAGACAAGGAGCGTCATTTGACTTTTCAAATGCAAAATTGTCTGGAATGATTAGCGTATTCCATGTTGTGTTTAGAGACCCCCTGAGGTGCCGAAACAGTGGAGCTTCCCCACATGTGACCCCATTTTGGAAACTAGACCCCCATGGCATAAAAAAAAAAATCAGGGTGCACGCACGGATGTGCTGCAAAAAGGGATGGAAAAAAAAAGTCCTGTCCAAAGTCGAGTACGGCTGCAGGACGCTTGCTGATCAGGTACCTAATTGTTCAAGTTTTGTTTTGCTTTTTGTTTTTTTATTTGGGGTGCACAAAAAAAAAGCAAAAACTCGAGCAACAATTACATACCTGATCAGCCAATCACGTAGCTGATCAGCGCTTGGCGGCAAGCGGGGGGGTGGGGGGATTGGGTGGAAATAGGGAGTGGGAGTTGGGATTGGGGATAGTTAGAAAAGAACCACGAACAATACTTACAGGATGGATCAGAACAGCAGCAGGATCACAGGAGAGATGGCAGAAGATGGGGGGGCAGCAGATGGAGAGGCAGCAGATGTGGGGCAGCAGCAGATAAAGGAAGCATCGATGGATGTGAGACGACGGCGGCTGGGAGAGGACGCAGTGGATGCAGGAGAGGCGGAGGATGGGGGGAATGGGGGGGACACGGGGGAAGGGGAGGTGAGATTGGGGATAGTTACCTTACAGGATGGATCTAGGCAGCAGATGAAGGAGGCAGCAGATGAAGGAGGCAGTAGATCGGGGAAGGTGAGAGGTGGGGGCAGCAGATCACAGGGGTGAGATGTGAGGAGAGAGGGGGCAGCAGATCACAGGGGTGAGAGGTGAGGAGAGAGCGGACAGCAGATCACATGGGTGAGAGGTGAGGAGAGAGCGGACAGTAGATCACAGGGGTGAGAGGTGAGGAGAAAGCGGACAGCAAATCACAGGGGTGAGAGGTGAGGAGAGAGCGGACAGCAGATCACAGGGGTGAGAGGTGGGGAGAGCGGGGACAGCAAATCACAAGGGTGAGAGGTGAGGAGAGAGTGAACAGCAGATCACAGAGGTGAGAGGTGGGGAGAGAGGTGACAGCAGATCACAGGGGTGAGAGGTGAGGAGAGAGTGGAAAGCAGATCACATGGGTGAGAGGTGGGGAGAGAGGGGACAGCAAATCACAGGGGTGAGATGTGAGGAGAGAGCGGACAGCAGATCACAGGGGTGAAAGGTGGGGAGAGAGGGGACAGCAGATCACAGGGGTGAGAGGTGAGGAGAGCGCGGACAGCAGATCACAGGGGTGATAGGTGAGCGGAGAGCGGAAAGCAGATCACAGGGGTGAGAGGTGAGGAGAGAGTGGAAAGCAGATCACATGGGTGAGAGGTGGGGAGAGAGGGGACAGCAAATCACAGGGGTGAGATGTGAGGAGAGAGCGGACAGCAGATCACAGGGGTGAGAGGTGGGGGGAAAGGGGACAGCAGATCACAGGGGTGAAAGGTGAGGAGAGCGCGGACAGCTGATCACAGGGGTGATAGGTGAGCGGAGAGCGGAAAGCAGATCACAGGGGTGAGAGGTGAGGAGAGAGTGGACAGCAGATCACAAGGGTGAGAGGGGAGGTGGCGGGCAGCTGATCACGGGGATGAGAGGGGAGAGGGCGGGCAGCTGATCACGGGGGGAAAGAGGGAAGGGGGCGGGCAACACATTATGCAGGTGAGGGGGGAGGGGGCAGGCAGCACATCACGGAGGTAAGGGGGGAGTGGGCGGGAAGCACATCACGGAGGTGAGGGGGGAGGGGCGGGCAGCACATAATGCAGGTGAGGGGGCAGGCAGCCGATCATGGGGGTGAGAGGGGAGGGGGCGGGAAGCCGATCACGGGGGTAAGAGGTAAGGGTGCGGGCAGCAGATTGGGGAGAGCGGTGGCAGATGATGGAGGGTGGCGGCGGCGGATTGGAAGGCTTTTCGCCAGTTTGATATAGTACAATGGCAGCTCAGCAACATCCGGGTCCCATGCTCCGGTCGCATAACAGCATGGGACCGGAGCTTGTCGCCCTGCCATTGTACTGTATACACTGTACTGGCGTGCTCAGGACCGACAAGTGAAGCTGAGGGGGGCGGTCACCGGCAACAGGTCCACGGTGATGGGAGAGATCGGTCACAAGGCCGGTCTCTCCAATCAGAGCTACTGGAGCTGGGGGAGGGTGATCCAGTGAGGTCACCCAGCTCCAGGCCATGGCCAGTGCTACAGCTGCACTGATCATGGCTGGACTTCAATGTTTTAGCCATTTTCAATGGCTGAAACATTCTAGTGGCTGTGATTGGCTGAGTGGCGTTTGTCAGCCAATCACAGCCTCCGTAGGTCCGGGGAGGAGGCACCACCCCTCCTGAAGTCAGGCACAGGTCCCCTCCTTCCCGAATCTGCGGTTTATGTGAATCAAACACAGTCAACGGGGCTCCGGTGCCGCGATTTCGCCATGACGGATTCATCCGTCATGGGTCTTTAAGTACCAGGGCACCATGACGGATGAATCCGTCAAAGGTCATGAAGGGGTTAAAATAAGTCCCCAAAAATGTTATAAATACATCAATGCCAAAAGGAAAACAAAGGATGGTATCGGCCCGTTAAAATATAATAACAAGTTAATTATAGAGGACACACAAAAGGCTGAGATATTAAACAGGCACTTCTCATTCGTGTTCACCAAGGAACTGACTGTTCCAGGGATAATTCAACAAGGCAAAAATCAAAGTTCACCACCTGCTATAATTAACTTAACACAATAATAAGTACGCCTGCATCTGAGTAAATTAAACATTGACAAATCCCCCAGGCCAGATGGCATTCATTCACGAATATTGAGGGAATTGAGCTCCGTAGTCGACAGACCGCTGTATCTCATCTTCTTAGACTCGCTTGTAACAAGGTTAGTGCCTCAGGATTGAAGAATTGCTGATGTGGTACTGATATTAAAGAAAGGTAAGAGAGTGGATCCAGGCAACTACCATCCAGTAAGCCTGATATCAGTAGTATGCAAAGTTTTTGGGGCATTTTAAGGGATAACATGGAAAAATATATTGCATAAAATAATATAATAACTGACAGACAGCATGGATTCATGAAAGATAAGTCGTGTCTAACCAACCTGTTGGGGTTCTATGAGGAGGTAAGAACAAATATGGATATTGGTAATGCAGCTGATGTGATTTATTTGGACTTTGCATGCACATAGACTGTCCCTATAAAACTTAAATACTTTATTAAATCACTTAAAACCACACCGTGATTACTAAAAGTGCACAGGATAGATTGCTAGCCCTCAATAGCTGCACCCATCTGTGCACTGCCTTACAGCGGGGGTTGGCACCCTAAAAATGTGGTGTGGCGCCCCCAGTCCGCGACGACTTTCCCTGCTGCCCCTGAAGTCCCTGCCGGAAAAAAGGTGCAGTGCCTAAGATAAGTGCAACAAATAAATTGGTGTGGCAGGTGGACAGTAGGGAGGAAAATTCAAAAACTTATCTCATTGATATGAATAAAATAGTAATTTCAAGCCTCAACGCGTTTCTCCGAGAAGTGGGTTCCTCAGGAGGCCAATAGTAAACTACAATGGTGGTTCAGGAAAACCTGAAACATTCTAGGTGGTTTTACATCTGTTATCAGGATTTTATCTGGGATGAGATTTGCTTCAGATCTCGCGAGATTTGAATGTTTGTTATCTACCTGGATTGCCACATGCAATCTTATGACCATTAGACTGTGCATGTTCATTAGGATTTGTTTGCCATGGTGCTTAGCAACTAGTAGGCTGAACTGACCTATTAGGCTATGTGCCCACGCTGCGGATTTCGCGTGGATTTTGCCGCGGATTTGCCGCGGATTTCCCGAAAATCTGCAGCAGCAGCACTTCCAAGCCATTTCAATGGCATTTTGGAAATGCTGTGTCCATGCTGCAGATTTTTCCGCTGCGGATTTGCCGCGGATTTTGATCCGGAAAAATCTGCAGCATGTCAATTGTTTGGTGCAGATTTGGTGCGGATTTTTCGTTTTGAATGGGGAAAAAAAAAAAAAAAAAATCCGCATCAAAATCCGCGGTAAATCCGCGGCAAATCCGCAGCAAATCCGCGGGTGCGGATTTGCCGCGAAAGTCGCGGATTTTCAGGCAAAAAAATCCGCAGGGACATTCTAGCGTGGACACATAGCCTTACAGCACAGCTGCTGGTATTTAAAGTCTCCATTCCCACTAGCACACTGTGATCTCATTGAATAGGGAGTTTTTTCTGCAGTGTGCTATTTATCATCAGGTATGTGCTTCTACAACTTTTATGCTTGTTTGACTCTGATTCCATTGCTGGTTAATTAGACCATATCTGAAATGCATTATATGTATCTTGTTGTTTCTATAGGATCCCCTCTTTGAATCAGCCATCAGGCTACAGAGGGTTTTCCTGAACCACCATTGTAGTTTATGCATGCATTTTGTTATTCCCTAGTTGTTATCACATATTGACAGTCTATGCATGCATTTTGTTATTCCCTAGTTGTTATCACATATGAGTCTTGTTATTTGGACTTTGCAAAGACATTTGATACTGTACCACATAATAGCCTTATACTGAAGCTCCAGAAGCAAGAACTAGGGGAAACGATATACAAATTGGTAAGTAAATGGCTAAAAGATAGGAAACAAAGAGTAGTCATAAATGGTATGATCTCTAAATGGGCTATAGTCAGCAGTGGGGTACCACAGGGATCTGTGCTGGGACCGATTCTTTTTAATCTCTTTATTATTGACCTTGTAGATGGGATTAATAGTGAATTGTCAGTCTTTTTTGTTGACGACACCAAACTATGTAGGATATTAAAAATGGACCTTGATAGTACAATATTATAAAACAATCTGGATAATATGTCAGAATGGGCAGATACTTGACAAATGAGATTTAATGTTGATAAATGTAAATTAATCCACCTAGGACAGAGTAATCCTATAGCTGCGTATACATTAAATGGAAGTAAACTCGGGACTGCAGAACAGTAGAAGTACTTGGGTATTATGGTTACAAGTAAGCTGAGCAGCAGCACTCAATGTCAGGCAGCAGCTGCAAAAGCAAAACAAAAGATTTTAGGGTGTATAAAAAGAGCGATTAGATCCCATGATCCCAATGTATTGTTACCCCTCTATAAATCCCTTGTAAGGCCACATCTGGAATATGGGATCCAGTTTTGGGCTCCACATTTTAAAAAGGACATTCAGAAGTTAGAGTCAGTTAAAAGGCGGGCAACTAGACTACTACAAGGAATGGAAGGCCTCACATATGATGAGAGGGTGAAAAAGTTAGATATGTTTAGCTTAGAAAAAAGACGTCTCAGAGGAGATCTCATTTATATGTATAAATACATGTGTGGTCAATATAAAGGACTGGCACATGACTTATTTCTTCCAAAGACAATACTAAGGACCAGGGGGCATACACTGCGAGTGGAAGAAAAGCAATTCCGACACCTAAATAGGAAAGGGTTCTTTACAGTTAGAGCTGTCAGACTGTGGAATGCCCTACCACAAGAGGTAGTAATGGCAGATACTATAACAGCTTTTAAAATAGGGCTGGATGATTTCCTCAGTACACACAACATTGTCAGTTATAAATGACTTAATGACAAAATGTATAATTGGTGGAGGAGGTTTGAACTAGATGGAGCTAGGTCTTTTTTCAACCTATGTAACTATATATACAGGCACAACACATCATATATACAGGTACAGGCACACATATACTATATACACACAGGCACATATACAGAGAGGCACATACACATATTCACAGAAATATACATAGGCACTTATACTATATACAGACAGGCACATACACACATATGTACAGTTACATACACACATCATATATACATTCACATACACACTTCATATATACAGGTACATACACAAATATACTATATATACACACATACTATATAAATACAGGGACATATACAGGTACAAGAAGACATACTATATATACACACACACAAACACATATACTATATATATAAAAAGAGGCAGATACACAAATATACAGGAACAAAAACACAGGAACATATTCACATACAGTACAGACCAAAAGTTTGGACACACCTTCTCATCTCTAGTACAACTGTTAAGAGGAGACTTTGTGCAGCAGGCCTTCATGGTAAAATAGCTGCGAGGAAACCACTGCTAAGGACAGGCAACAAGCAGAAAAGACTTGTTTGGGCTAAAGAACACAAGGAATGGACATTAGACCAGTGGAAATCTGTGCTTTGGTCTGATGAGTCCAAATTTGAGATCTTTGTATCCAACCACTGTGTCTTTGTAGAAAAGGTAAACGGATGGACTCTACATGGCTGGTTCCTACTGTGAGCATGGAGGAGGAGGTGGGATGGTCTGGGGGTGCTTTACTGGTGACACTGTTGGGGATCTATTCAAAATTGAAGGCTTACAGAAACAGCATGGCCACCACAGCATCTTGCAGCGGTGTGCTATTCCATCCGGTTTGCGTTTAGTTGGACCATCATTTATTTTTCAACAGGACAATGACCTCAAACACATCTCCAAGCTGTGTAAGGGCTATTTGACTAAGAAGGAGAGTGATGGGGTGGTATGCCAGATGACCTGGTCTCCACAGTCACCAGACCTGAACCCAATCGAGATGGTTTGGGGTGAGCTGGACCACAGAGTGAAGGGAAAAGGGCCAACAAGTGCTAAGCATCTCTGGGAACTCCTTCAAGACTGTTGGAAGACCATTTCCGGTGACTACCTCTTGAAGCTCATCAAGAGAATGCCAAGAGTGTGCAAAGTAGTTATGAAAGCAAAAGGTGGCTACTTTGAAGAACCTAGAATATAAGACATATTTTCAGTTGTTTCAAACTTTTTTAAGTATTTCATTACACATGTTTTAATTCATAGTTTTGATGCCGTCAATGTGAATCTACAATTTTCAGAGTCATGAAAATAAAGAAAACTCTTTGAATGACAAGGTGTGTCCAAACTTTTGGTCTGTACTGTATGTAACATCCTGGTGGTGGATTCACTGGGCCGTGCACCGGTCTCCCCAGTGAGGCAGCCTGGAACTAACCCCTATCCAGGGACTGTCCGATCACCCCACCAGAGGGCCTAAATGCATGGTAGCCTGAACACTAGGGGTTCGAGTCCTTCAGCGATCTGCCGGGAATGTCTCTGAGTCCAAAGGCACCGTAGGCAGGATGGATGGCTGGAACCCGGTTCAGGTGCCGGGTAGGAACAGGAGACGGGGTCCGGGTCCAGTGAGCCGTGCAGGCGGATGTACCGGGTAGAGTCGGGGATCGGAGACGGGTATAGGTTGACGGAAGATGGTGGGATCCTCAGCAGACGGTCACCGGGACACTTCTTGGACAACCGGTAGTCAGGACCAGTGGACGGACTCTGTGGACGAGACAGTGTTAACGGAGAGACAAAGCACAAGGGGACCTGAGCACCTAGCTTTGGGAACACATTGATCAGGCACCGTCCACCAGAAAAGTGAAGTCTTATATACCATGTACCTGTATCTTGTCATATCCTGTTCCCGGGACGCTGGCACTTTAAGACAAAGTGAGTGAGCACGCGCCCGCCCTAATGTGCATGTGCGAGGCTCAGGTGCCGGAGGCCAGTACAGGACGCTGTGAAGGAGATGCACGGGAGCCAGACAGAGTGTCCTAGGTCGCAGGGAGACGCCGGAGCCGGCGGACGGAAGGCACGGAGGACACAGAGGAGGGGGAGTGAGAGGAGCAGCTGCGGGCAGGAGAACCGGGGGCCAGAGTGGTGAGTGACGGACGGCGCCGGGACCTGGGGTGCGTGACAACATTTACTATATCAATACAGGCACATATACATTTATACAGGCACATGAACAAATACCAGGTATACACACATAGGCACACACATATATGTAAGAACATACACACAGGCACATACTATATAAACACAGGCACATATTCACACATACTATATAAACACAGGAATATATAAACATATAGTATATAAATACAGGCACATATACTATTTATGCACAAAGATAGATATACTATATACACACAAGCTCATATACTATATAGACACCGGCACATATACTATTTATGCACAGAGATACATATACTATATACACACTGTGAGACTGTGACCGGGGTTATCTATGACGGCCGGTATGTCTCGCCCAGGTTGTGCTCACTCCATGATAGAAAGTAAATCCACTATAGGGTTAATGCTGTTTCCCTACAGGCTTAAGGAAGGGTTAAAAGGAAACAGGAACGAGGGCAGGTGTGCCGGGTGTGGGGGAAGTGACCAGAACTTCCTGAGCCCTCTGCTGGAGAGGCACATGTATTTTGTTATGGACTTTTTGTTTGGACATTAAACACCGTGTGCTGTGAACCTTGATGCCTGGATCCCGTGTCTTCTGCTGCGCAGCCGACCGCGCTACCTCACATATGGTGGAGAATCGGCGGGCATGACAGCCGGTGAGGTGTAGCATCCATCCCTGGTGACCCAGCTGCGCATGTCCTGGATTCGAGCGGCTATACTACAGCCCAAACCCGGCGACGCCATGGAGGACATACTAAAGCATTTGGCTCAGGCTAATGCACAGCAGCAACAGACCAATGCACACCTGCTCCAATCCTTGCAAGTGCAGGAAAAAAAAACTCCAAGAACAGTTGGATCAGGCCAATGCACGTCAGCAGCAATCCTTGCAAGTGCAGGTCAAAATGCACCAAGAACAGATGGAGCAGGCCAATGCACGTCAGCAGCAAGCCTTACAATTGCAGGAAAAAAGGCACCAAGAACAGATGGTTCTCCTGGCCAAGTCGATCCGTGCCGGACCGGCAGCAACAACCCCGGGACCGGGTGACGACGGCAGCGTCCGGAAAGCGGTGAGACAAGCGTTGCAAAAGATGACCCCGGGTGATGATGTGGAAGCGTTCCTGGCGGTGTTTGAGCGGGTGGCCGAGCGGGAAAAGCTGCCGACCCCGCAGTGGGCTGAGGTATTGTCGCCCTATCTGACGGGGGAACCCCAAAAAGCGTACCTGGACCTCGGTACCGAGGACGCCATTGACTATGTGACCCTGAAAGCCGAAATACTGGCTCGGTTGGGGGTGAATACCTATGTACGGGCTCAGCGGGTAAATCAGTGGTTCTATGAGGAAGCCAAACCCGTACGCTCCCAGGCCTATGACTTATTACATCTTGTAAAAAAGTGGTTGCAGCCTGACACTCTGAGCCCGGCGCAAATGGTGGAAAGGGTAGTAGTGGATCGTTTTGTGCGCACTTTACCCGTCACCGTTCAACGGTGGGTAGGACAGGGTGACCCGAGTACCCTGGACCAATTAGTGTCCCTGGTAGAGCGGCATGTGGCTACGCAGGACTTGATACGGGACACTGAGACTTTGCGTACCGCCCGTCGGTCCGGCCCCTCCAAGCCTAGGGCCAAGGACCCACCGCCGACACCGGTACAGGAGTCCGCTACCATCCTGGCTGAGGCCGCGCCCGCCGTTCCTGAGGTCCGGAAGGCCATGTACCCTAAACGACAACTTGTCAAGGGGGTTTCCTTCCCTATTAGATGTTGGCGGTGCCAGCGGGTGGGACATATGGAAGCCCAGTGTCCACTCACCACGGAGCCCATGGATTGTGGGGTTACCCGGCGGGGTTCAATGTATGCTCAGGTGGTGTGTACCGCTGACCTGGTCTCCCCAGAGACAGAGCCCCACTTGTGCCAAATACAGGTGAATGGATGTCCGGTTACAGGATTGTTGGATTCCGGAAGCTTAGTGACCCTTGTGCGATCCACCTTGAGAGCTAAAGTAAAGGCCACAGGACGCACTGTGGGGGTGGTTTGCATACATGGGGACCGCCACGACTATCCCACGGGGATTGTCACCATCACAGCACCTTGCGGTCAGGTGCAACATGAGGTGGGACTTCTTAACACTCTTCCTTATGACGTGATCCTAGGAAGGGATCTGCCCTATTTTTGGACTTTATGGAGGGGACCCCCTAAGTCCCCTCAGATATTGGTCGGTCCGGGACCTGAGCCCTACAATCCTGAATCCGGGACACCTGCCGTAGGGGTCACGATGATAGGGACAGAGTGTGAACCCGATAGGTCACCCCTAGAGGTATTGGCAGGAGAGGCTGAGACGGTCGAGCCCATCCCGGAGTTGGAGGCGTCCCCGGATACGTTTGGGACAGCCCAACTCCAGGACCCTACGTTAATACATGCCCGGAGTCGGGTGACAGTAGTTGACGGGGTGGCACAGCTGCCCAGTGCCCAGGTAAGGTACCCCCATTTCGCTCTTAAGCAGGATTTACTCTACCGGGTAGATGAAATACGGGGCGTAGGGGTAGAACAGTTGGTGGTGCCCCAGCCGCATCGCCGGCGGGTCCTCGACTTGGCTCATAAACACCTGATGAGTGGCCACCTAGGGGTCAAGAAAACGCAGGAGCGAATATTGCAAAGGTTCTATTGGCCCGGGGTCTTTGGGGAGGTAAAACGGTTCTGCGAAACCTGCCCGGAGTGTCAGCTTACTGCACCCCTGACCCATTTTCGCAGTCCGTTGGTACCGTTACCCATTATAGAAGTCCCTTTTGAACGGATAGGGATGGATCTGGTGGGGCCCCTCGTAAAGTCCGCTCGAGGGCACCAACACATCCTAGTGATCGTTGACTATGCCACCCGGTATCCCGAGGCGATACCTCTCAGACATACTGCAGCAAAGCTTATAGCTCGGGAGTTGTTTGCTGTGTTCTGCCGGGTGGGATTGCCCAAGGAGATCCTTACGGATCAGGGGACCCCATTCATGTCTAAAGTGACCAAAGAGCTATGCCGGCTACTCCAGATCAAGCAGTTGCGTACGTCTGTGTATCATCCGCAAACGGACGGTTTAGTCGAGCGTTTCAATAAAACCCTGAAAACCATGCTAAGAAGGGTGATTTCAAAAGACGGGAAAGACTGGGATATGATGCTTCCCTATTTGATGTTTGCCATACGAGAGGTGCCACAGGCATCCACGGGGTTTTCGCCTTTTGAATTGTTATACGGGCGACATCCCCGGGGATTGTTGGACCTGGCAAAGGAAACATGGGAACAAGAGCCCACCCCCCATAAAAGTGTGATTGAACACATTTTGGGTATGCAGAACCGCATAAGCGCGGTCATGCCAATTGTGAAGGAGCAGTTACAGGAAG
This sequence comes from Anomaloglossus baeobatrachus, assembly GCF_048569485.1. Classification (NCBI taxonomy): domain Eukaryota; kingdom Metazoa; phylum Chordata; class Amphibia; order Anura; family Aromobatidae; genus Anomaloglossus; species Anomaloglossus baeobatrachus. The sequence continues at coordinate 86,093,078 of NC_134356.1, read as the reverse complement.
CTCAGGCCGCGCAAAGCGGCCGCTACAATAGACAAGCCACCGTGCGGACCTTTAAACCCGGGGATCGGGTGTTGGTATTGATCCCCACGGCGGAGAGCAAATTCCTGGCTCAGTGGCAAGGCCCCTACGAGATAAAGGAAAGAGTAGGGGTGGTTAACTATAAAGTATTGCAGCCCGGTAGGCGGAAACCTGAACAAATATACCATGTCAACCTATTAAAACCTTGGCAGGAACGGGAAAGCCTGATGGCTGTTTTTTCCCCACCTCCCTCCTCTTCGGGTCGTTCACATCCGGCTCCAGCGACCTCCGGAGAGGACGAACCGGAAGTAAGGATTGGAGAAGCCCTCACCAAGCAACAGAGGCGAGAGGCCAGACGGTTGGTTCAGCAGAACCCCGATGTCTTCTCCGAGCTGCCCGGTAGGACCAGTCTGATACGACATGATATTGTCACCGAGCCCCACCTGAAGGTACGCCTGAAGTCATACCGGGTGCCGGAGGCTCGACGACAAGCCATATCGGAGGAAGTAAAGACAATGTTACGCCTGGGGGTCATCGAAAAATCCCGGAGTGAATGGGCTAGTCCGATTGTCCTAATACCAAAACCCGATGGCTCCTTAAGGTTCTGCAATGACTTTAGGAGATTGAACGAAATATCCAAGTTCGATCTCTACCCCATGCCCCGGGTGGATGAGCTGATTGATAGGCTGGGACAGGCGCGATATTTTACCACGCTCGACCTGACCAAAGGGTACTGGCAGGTGCCACTAACGGAGTCCGCCAAGGAGAAAACAGCTTTTGTTACGCCGGAGGGTCTCTTCCACTATGTTGTCTTGCCTTTTGGGTTACATGGCGCTCCGGCCACGTTCCAGAGGTTGATGGACTTAGTGCTGGAACCCCACCAGGCGTATGCATCAGCGTACCTGGATGACATCATTATATACAGCTCCGATTGGCAGACCCACTTGGAACAGGTACAAGCGGTGGTGGACGCGCTTCGAACAGCCGGATTGACAGCCAATCCCAAGAAATGTGCATTGGGACTCACGGAAGCCCGCTACTTGGGCTACGTGATAGGCCAAGGAGTGATTAAGCCCCAAATTAACAAGGTTGAGGCGATCCAGAAGTGGCCTAGACCCCTGACCACGAAGCAGGTTAGGGCCTTCCTGGGTATCGTGGGGTACTACAGGAGGTTTGTAAAGGATTTTGCGGGACTATCAGCCCCCTTGACGGACCTTCTCAAAGGCAAGAAGTCCGTCATGGTGCGGTGGACTCCGCAGGCCGAGGACTCCTTCCGGGCCCTGAAGGGGGTCCTGTGCGGACAGCCCGTTCTGGTCAACCCTGATTTCCGGAAGGAGTTCATAGTACAGACTGACGCCTCGGAGGTCGGCCTGGGGGCAGTGCTGTCTCAGGTGGTTCAGGGGGAGGAACACCCCGTCACCTTCTTGAGTAGGAAGCTCACCCCTCCCGAGCGGAATTATAGCGTAGTGGAGAAGGAGTGCCTGGCGATCAAGTGGGCCTTGGAGTCCCTACGCTATTACCTGCTGGGACGGCAGTTTCGCTTGGTGACGGATCACTCTCCACTGGTCTGGATGAGGTCCGCCAAGGAACGGAATGCCCGGGTTACCCGGTGGTTCCTTTCTCTGCAGAACTTCCGGTTTACGGTTGAACACCGGGCCGGTAGGTTGCAGGGCAGCGCCGATGCCTTGTCCCGCGGCCCGTGCTTGATGGCTGGAGTTCAACCCCGCACGCTTGAACTGAGGGGGGGGGTATGTGAGACTGTGACCGGGGTTATCTATGACGGCCGGTATGTCTCGCCCAGGTTGTGCTCACTCCATGATAGAAAGTAAATCCACTATAGGGTTAATGCTGTTTCCCTACAGGCTTAAGGAAGGGTTAAAAGGAAACAGGAACGAGGGCAGGTGTGCCGGGTGTGGGGGAAGTGACCAGAACTTCCTGAGCCCTCTGCTGGAGAGGCACATGTATTTTGTTATGGACTTTTTGTTTGGACATTAAACACCGTGTGCTGTGAACCTTGATGCCTGGATCCCGTGTCTTCTGCTGCGCAGCCGACCGCGCTACCTCACAACACACACACACGCACATTAAGTACAGATATTTATGCCCTCATCATTACTTGTATTTGTTCATGAAGTTAGTCTTGTTGGGAATCAAATTTAACACAATATCATAACAGGTGAGCAAAAATTTAGACAGCATACAACCCATATCACAACCTCGCAGTAATTATATATACATACATGTAGCATAGATATCTCATGACAGAGTATTGCAATATCTCTTATTTTTTCAAAAGGTTGTAATCTTGCAAAACAAAGCTCGGGATAAGTTGTGATAAAATCAAAAGTAGGGAAGGATATATCTATATATGGGTATAGTTAATTTCCCTATTTGTTTTCTTTAAAAGTAAACAATTGGTTTTTATCACATTTACAAATGATCTAGGTGGCTATTTGCAGTATTGTTAGGAAATGTTTAGCATTAACTTCTTACCAACCTGTCCCGTACATTTTAATCACAGGTCACTGAGGACTATACTTAGGAGGCTGAGGGTCTGAGTCAGCTTCATTGATACCGTATACTTATGTAACATTGAGTTTTGCACAAACTTCACCAACTGTCATGGAATCATTTGATTGTTCAGATAGCAATTTCTGACGCTCTGCCTGATGGTTTCTCTGGTGTCTGGGATCAACACAGGCAGACTCGGGCATCAACCTCCTGTATGCTCATTCATAGGCAGGCTATCAAGAGTTAATCTCTGCTAGTTTGCTTGCTCTTTTAATCACATGTTGTGAAGAGATCTATCACATTTACTCCCCTCCTATTAATGCTGATGGAATCTTCTACCCATACCAGCTATAGTTTATTTTATGTTGGTCTATGATTTGTGGTATTCCAGACTCTGGTGAAAGTTGTGCTCAGGCCTCTCCACCATCAGGAGAATCCCTCAGATTAGGGATAACGTAGGGTCCCCTAGCTTGAGGGACAGTTTAGGAATAGAGTGAGCAAACCTCAGGCTTGAGGCTCAGGGTTCGGGCTTGGAAAATGATGTAAAAATCCCCATGGTGAGTATCGCACTGCGCTTGTGTCTGAGTTATTACCTGCATTGTCTGCACTGCCTAAATTGTTTGTTCGTCGCAAATGAGGCTTTCATTCAGCATACTGAGCTACTTTGTTCACGGAGAATTAAAAAAAAAAAACAACACACAGCCCACTTTGCTCCAGAAATGTTTTGCTATGGGCCTAAGGCAAAACATTTCCAGAGGTGGGTGGGCAATGTGTTTTTTTTTAATTCTCTGTGAAAAAAAACAGTTCAGCACGCTAAATGAAAGCCTAATTTGTGGTGAACAAACATTTTCAGCAGTGCATATAATCACTCAGACACGAGCATAAAACGATACTCACTACAGGCATTTTTATGTCATTTTTAGAGCCCAAACCCTGAGCCTCGAGCCTGAGATTCGCTCATCTCTACTTAGGAGCCTCGGTTCCTTGCTAAACCAAAGTCATCGTGCCAAAGAAAAAAAAGAATTGAAAGGCTCTGATAAAGACAATAAAAAGTGATCAAAATGTCAAATTTGCCCCATAATAATATCAAATGAAAATGGCAAGCTCAGCATGCAAAAAAACATCCCAGACAAAGCTCCATGGATGGGAAACTAAAATAGCCATGCATTTCAGAAAATGGTGTCACAATGAATTACATTCAAGCAGTAAATTAAAAAATATATATATTTTATCAACCATTAAAAATAGTTGAGTTGAGTAACATCATAATTGTACCGATCTAGAAAATTGTATTGGCAGGTCAAATCATGAAATAAATGGCAAAAACAAGCCTTTCTATAGATATATTGATAAAAAGTTAGAAATAATGGCTCTTAGTACAATTGGTCACCATAAGTAGGTATGGCTCTTGGAACAAGGAGTTAAAAAGCAAAAGCGTATACCTGGCCATACCCCAATAGGCTGATCAAAAGTTATCTTCGCGCCCATGTAATATCATAAAGTATCATAATTATATGCCATGTGCGCATTCCTTCTCAGACAAAGTACTATTCAATTATTACAAGCTCCATTCACAACCTAGCACTAAATAGGCAGTAGAACAATAAACATCTCTTTGGACATGTTTAATACGTGGCTTAGTTGGACATCTTTGCTTGCTGATCTGTCCTTAAAATAGTCTGCAATACAGTTTGAAGTGCTAAACTCATGACATGTAATTTTTGTACCAAACATACAAAATAACACAACAAAAATTGCAAACTGTATGCAAGGAAATTAGAGAAATTGTGTTACTTCAAGAGGATCTGTCACCAAGTCAAAAAGGCCAGTTTTACCTCTTATTATATTCCTCTTGTTCCCGTTTACTCTGTTGTTTTATTTCTTTTAAATTCCCCATACTGTTCCAGAGATATGGGCCTTTGTTTAGTTGTGATCGTGATCTCATTGAATAGGGTGTTTTCCCTTGGACACCAGCACTATATGAGTCTGCAGTGTGCTATTTATCAACAGGATCCCCTCTTTGAATCAGCCATTAGGCTACAGAGGGTTTCCCCGAACCACCATTGCAGTTTACTATTGATCTCCTGAGGAAGCCACTTCTAGGAGAAACGCGTTGAGGCTTGAAATTGCCATTCTGTTCACATCAATGAGATAAGTTTTTGGTTTTTTACTGTCCACCTGCCACACCAATTTGTTTGTTTCACTTATCTTAGGCACTGCACCTTTTTTCCGGCAGGGACTTCAGAGGCAGCAGGGAAAGTCGTCGAGGAGTGGGGGTGCCATATCGCATTTTTAGGGTGCCAACCCCCGCTGTTAGGCAGTGCACAGATAGGTGCAGCTATTGAGGGCTAGCAATCTATCCTGTGCACTTTTAGTAATCCCGGTGTGGTTTTAAGTGATTTAATAAAGTATTTAAGTTTTATAGGGACAGTCTATGTGCATGTATTTTGTTATTCCCTAGTTGTTATCACATATATGAGCCTTTGCTTAGTTCTCATTTTTATGGTTTTCACCAAAGGGGCATGGCTCACAAGGTAATGCAAAGCAGCCTAGAGACATGCCCCCGAGGAATCCTGGTAAAAATGATGAAATGAAGTACGTAATAAAAAGGCCCATATCTCTAGAACCGTATGGTGGATTTGAGAAGCACAAAAAGTGAAATACTCAGGGGAATCATAAGATAAACATAAGAGCCTATTTTGACATGGTGATAGGTTTTCTTTAAATTTTAGGAATAGATTAGAATTTGATACTGTGCAATCTCATTCGATGTAGAATCATTGAGCAACTAAAGCGGGCTTTACACGCTGCGACATCGCTAGCAATGTCGCAAGCGATAGCACCCGCCCACGTCGGTAGCGTGTCACGGGGTGATCGCTGCCATAGCAAACAATATCGCTACGGCAGTGTCACACGCATTTACCTGTTCACCAACGTCGCTGTGGCCGCCGAACAATCTCTCCTTTAAGGGGGAGGTTCGTTCGGCGTCACAGCGGCGACACTAAGCGGCTGCCCAATAGAAGCGTAGGGGCGGAGATGAGCGGCCGGAACATCCCGCCCACCTTCTTCCTTCCTCATTGCCGGCGGCCGCAGGTACGATGTTGTTCCTCATTCCTGCGGTGTCACACATAGCAATGTGTGCTGCCGCAGGAACAACAAACAACCTGCGCTTCAAACGAGGAACGATTTTTTAAAAATGAACGATGTGTACACGATGAACGATTTGACACCTTTTTGCGATTGTTACTGATCACAAAAAGGTGTCACACACAATGACATCGCTAACGAGGCCGGATGTGTGTCACCAACACCGTGACCCCGACGATATCTCGTTAGCGATATCATTGTGTTTAAATGGGCCTTAAGGGGTACTTTGCACACTACGACATCGCAGCTGCGATGTCGGTGGGGTCAAATTAAAAGTGACGCACTTCCGGCATCGCATGCGACATCGTAGTGTGTAAAGGCTCGATGATACGATTAACGAGTGCAAAAGCGTCGTAATTGTATCATCGCTGCAGCGTCGGCGTAATCCATAATTACGCTGACGCGACGGTCCGATGTTGTTCCTCGCTCCTGCGACAGCACACATCGCTCTGTGTGAAGCCGCAGGAGCGAGGAACATCTCCTACCGGCGTCACTGCGGCTTCCGTAGGATATGCGGAAGGAAGGAGGTGGGCGGGATGTTTACATCCCACTCATCTCCGCCCCTCCGCTCCGATTGGCCGCCTGGCGTGTGACGTCGCTATGACGCCGCACGACCCGCCCCCTTAACAAGGAGGCGGGTCGCCGGCCAGAGCGACGGTCGCAGGACAGTGAGTCCATGTGAAGCTGCCGTAGCGATAATGTTTGCTACGGCAGCTATCACAAGGATATCGCTGTTGCGACGGGGGCGGGGACTATCGCTCTCGGCATCGCGGCATCGGCCTGCGATGTCGCAGCGTGCAAAGTACCCCTAAGTCTTTTGTTAGGATTTCAACCTTAAAATTTTGGATGCAAAAATTAAATATATTTAAAGCCATAAAGCTACTTTTATTAAAATAAAACTTTAAAATAAATAATCAACAGACAGAAGAACATGTACAAGACACATACCGTTCATTCCATTATATTGCTTGTAGCTGTGCTTGCCCTGGATTGTCGGTGATCTATTGTCGATTACAGGAGAAGATTTAGATGGAGTCAGGGAGTTGGTGATGCTACTGGAAATATTTTGGATTGACTCTGGCTTGGGAGTGCAGGGATATGTCACTAGTAAGTATTTTGTTCCCATTTCTTACAGTATTATCATTGCTTGGTCTATTTTGGTCAGGAGCATAGAAAGTGTTTTTGTGATGCTACCACCAGGGGGATCTGATACTCAGGCAGGATGTAGTGCTTTTAAGTGTAGTTAGGCGCAAGCCCACTAAAGGTCACTAGCATCCACAGAAAAATGCAATAGAATGGTCCATCAAGCCGAAGGTCAATGTCTCGTAGGTACAGAGGGGTAATTGGAGCCGGAGTCAAGTGAGAGCCGAGGGTTGGAAAGCCAGGAGGTATTGTCAGGAGCCGGGGAGGAGCAGAGCCGTAGTCAGATAGCAAACCGGGGTCGCAAACCGAGAGGACAAGTAAGTATAGAGGAGGGAGCAGAGACGGGATAACAAAGCAGAGAGTGGGTTAGGGAGACAGGGAGGTAATACAAGACGGAAAGGATAGAGGTCAAGGAAAGGCATACTAGGTAGAGGGCAGGATCAGAACAGACTCACAGGCACCAGAAGCGCACACTGCAGAGCAGGAACTATCACTGATGGCGTACTGAGGAAAGCAGTTCCAAGATAAGGCAGTGTGACCCTTGGAATGAGGCACAACAGAATAGGCTCCTCCTATCGGACCTAACGCTGGAGAATACAGACAGCAGAAAACAAACGCATACAATAGCTCTGCATAAGCAGAGTCATACGTGAATCATGACAGTTTTATTCTTTATACTCAGTGAATTGTGTTGTCCATGGTGGTCAGTTGTGCAGTATGATTTTTTTTTCCTGAGAATCTGTCATACAATTAACATCCAGTACTTAGTAAACAGTAGATTACACAAATAACATTTTTTTCATACTTGAAAATTATAAATAAACTTTAGTTTCCTAGATAATTTAACTTGTTAATGGATAGATAAATATGATGGGATTATTACTAACAATAAGTAAACTTTATGCACTTATTACCCATTCCATATTATAGTCGAATAAGTACATTAGTTAAATAAGTAGAAGCTGAAGACAGCAATCCCCTTAACTGATTACATGCAATTATCTTCCATTTTGCAGATTATTGGGTGACATTTTTAGAAGTCACATTAGATATATCAAACTGATATTTCAAGAAGCTTCCTTTTAAACTCAAAATCAGTGTTGCACTGCAAACCATACATCATTTTACAGAGAGCCCACCCCGATAATCAGCCTGTGCCACCTTAAATTACTGTCTTCAGATTGGTAGAAAAAGGAAAGAAAAAGTCTCTACAGGGGATACAATAAAAATAGTTGACATGAAAAGATTTAAATGTAAGAGTCTACCTAGGGGATAATCACTAAGTGCCCAACTGTGGATGTTCTTTCTAACATAAACTATACGTACTGCATAATTGTATATTTAGCCATCAGTTATCTAGGAAGCTTATTAGCTTTTATCGTAAATAAGCTAAAGATAAAAGTAATTTGGACATTACTAAGCATGCATAAGAAATGCAATCTACCTTTACATTAATTCATGTATATACAGTGCTTTGCGAAAGTATTCGGTTCCCTTGAATTTTTCAACCTTTTCCCACATTTCAGGCTTCAAACATAAAGATAACAATTTTAATGTTATGGTGAAGAATCAACAACAAGTGGGACACAATTGTGAAGTTGAATAAAATGTATTGCTTATTTTAAACTTTTTTAAAAAATAACTGAAAAGTGGAGCATGCAATATTATTCATCCCCTTTACTTTCAGTACAGCAAACTCACTCCAGAAATTCATTGAGGATCTCTGAATGATCCAATGTTGTCCTAAATGACTGATGATGATAAAAATAAACCACATGTGTGTAATCTAGTCTCCGTACGAATGCACCTGCTCTGTGATAGTCTCAGTGTTTTGTGTAAAGTGCAGAGAGCGTCAAGAAGACCAAGGAACACAACAAGCAGGTCCGTGATACTGTTGTGGAGATGTTTAAAGCTGGATTTGGTTACAAAAATATTTTCAAAACTTTAAAAAATCCCAAGGAGCACTATGAAAGCGATCATATTGAAATGGAAGGAGTATCATACCACTGCAAATCTACCAAGACCCGGCCGACCATCCAAACTTTCATCGCAAACAAGGAGAAGACTGATCAGAGATGCAGCCAAGAGGCCCATGATCACTCTGGATGAACTGCAGAGATCTACAGCTGAGGTGGGAGAGTCTGTGCATAGTGGTCAGCAGCAGCCCCGAAGCGACAGATAAAACAATATGGATAAAAGAAATCCAGGTTTAATGCTGCGCTAGAAACCACATGAATCCAGGAGTATGGAGTATCCAGGAGCAGCGACCACAGAACAGGAGTAACATATACACTCCCAAGATGTGCCACGTTTCTATACTGTTCTTTTGTCCTGATGAAGAAGACGGATATGTCTTTGAAACGCGTAGACCTGCAGAAATAAAGAAAAAGGATTTCTTCACATACTCCTGGATTCATGTGGTTTCTAGCGCAGCATTAAGCACCTCTAGGAGGCTGTTTAGCGACTGAGACTAGTTTTGCCTTGTCAATGTGCCTTAGCTGATCATTGTATTACTCGGGAATTAAGAGTTGTCTCATAATTATTACAGTTGTCTAAATTATTGTATATTGCTATTAGTGATGGGTGGACCTGAACTGTAAAAGTCCGGATTCGGATTCAAAGGTGCCCTGGTACTGGGCCTGGGCCCGGATTCCGAGTTTTTGGTCCGGAACCAGCACTCGAGAAATAAAAAAAAAATAAAGGAAAAAAAAAATAAGAATGGAGTGAGTGCTTCATACCTACAGAGGCTTTGCTGCAGCTGTAAACTGCTCCCCCACAGCTGTACACTGCTCAGGTGGCCTCTCCTTCACTTTCTGGGCCCTCATCATTGATCATTAGTGATGAGCGAGTACTAAAAAGCTCGGGTGCTCGAGGCTCGGGCCGAGCATCCCAAGATACTCGTGTACTCGGCCCGAGCACCGAGCCCAATGTTATCCTATGGGAGACCCGAGTATTTTTCTGAAATGACCCCCAGCAGCATGTAGAAACCCTAAAAATGTCACAAAAGTCTCAGAAGAGTGCTCAAATGACATGGCAACAGCATGGGGAAGACCCCTTGAAGCATTTATCACTCAAAAGTCACAGCTGTGAACAATTTTGTCCGAGTTTTACGCCATTTTTACGGACTCACCAGAAAACCTTCCAAAATGACACCAAAATGAATTTTCATGGCGGAAATGTTAAGGGCACATACCCAATAGTGAGATAGAGCTGGTGTATGTTACTTTTTGAGATTAATACATGAAAGATTTTACGTAAAACATTGTGTGGCACTCCGATGTCCAAAACGCATGTTTTGTACTTTTTACTAGCGATGTCGGTCATTTTTTTTTCATTCTATCTCCCGTCGGTCGGTCTCGCTCTGTCGGTCGGTCTCTCTGTCTTGTCTGTCCCCCTCTCACAGTCTGTCGGTCATTCTCCCCCCTCTCTCTTACTTACCGTTCCCCGATCACTGCCGCGGCGCTGCACAGCTGTTCACTAAACTCTGGCGGCTTTTCCTCTTTTGAAAAAGCCGGCCGCTCATTAAACAATCTCGTATTCCCTGCTTTCCTGCTTTTCGGCGCCTATGATTGGTTGAAGTGAGACACGCCCCCACGCTGAGTGACAGGTGTCTCACTGCACCCAAACACAGCAGCCGGTGTGTGTGTGTATACTGTGCAGTGAAATAAATAATTAAATAATTTAAAAAAACGGCGTGCGGTCCCCCCAATTTTAATACCAGCCAGATAAAGCCATACGGCTGAAGGCTGGTATTCTCAGGATGGGGTGCTCGACGTTATGGGGAGCCCCCCAGCCTAACAATATCAGTCAGCAGCCGCCCAGAATTGCCGCATACATTAGATGCAACAGTTCTGGGACTGTACCCGGCTCTTCCCGATTTACCCTAGTGCGTTAGCAAATCGGGGTAATAAGGAGTTAATGGCAGCCCATAGCTGCCACTAAATCCTAGATTAATCATGTCAGGCGTCTCCCCGAGATTCCTTCCATGATTAATCTGTAAATTACAGTTAAAAAACACACACACCCGAAAAATCCTTTATTAGAAATAAAAAACACTAACAAAGTCCCTCATCACCAATTTATTAACCCCGACAAACCCTCCATGTCCGGCGTAATCCACGGACCTCCAGCGTCGCATCCAGCTGTGCTGCATGAAGGTGACAGGAGCTGCAGAATACACCGCCGCTCCGGTCAGCTTCACACAGCAACTGAAGACAGCCGTGCGATCAGCTGAGCTGTCACTGAGGTTACCTGGATCCAGCGGTGGCCGCGGGTCACCTCAGTGACAGCTCAGCTGATCGCGCTACTCACCGCCGCTCCGGTCAGCTTCACACAGCAACTGAGGTGAGTATAGCGATCAGCTGAGCTGTCACTGAGGTTACCTGAATCCAGCGGTGGATGCAGCGGTGGCCGCGGGTAACCTCAGTGACAGCTCAGCTGATCGCGCTACTCACCGCCGCTCCGGTCAGCTTCACACAGCAACTGAGGTGAGTATAGCGATCAGCTGAGCTGTCACTGAGGTTACCTGAATCCAGCGGTGGATGCAGCGGTGGCCGCGGGTAACCTCAGTGACAGCTCAGCTGATCGCGCTACTCACCGCCGCTCCGGTCAGATCCATGCAGCAACTGAGGTGAGTATTGCGATCAGCTGCTGTCACTGAGGTTAATCGCGGCCACCGCTGGATCCAGCGGTGGCCGCGAGTTACCTGACTGACAGCAGCTGATCGCGCTACTCACCTCAGTTGCTGTGTGAAGCTGACAGAAGCGGCGGTGTATTCTGCAGCTCCTGTCACCTGAATGTAGCAGAGCTGGACGCGACACTGGAGGACTGTGGAGTATGCCGGACATGGAGGGTTTGTCGGGGTTTATAAATTGGTGATGAGGGACTTTGTTATTGTTTTTTATTTCTAATAAAGGATTTTTTCAGGTGTGTGTGTTTTTTAACTGTAATTTACAGATTAATCATGGAAGGAATCTCGGGGAGACGCCTGACATGATTAATCTAGGATTTAGTGGCAGCTATGGGCTGCCATTAACTCTTTATTACCCCGATTTGCCAACGCACTAGGGTAAATCGGGAAGAGCCGGGTACAGTCCCAGAACTGTCGCATCTAATGTATGCGGCAATTCTGGGCGGCTGCTGACTGATATTGTTAGGGTGGGGGGCTCCCCATAACGTGGAGCTCCCCATCCTGAGAATACCAGCCTTCAGCCGTATGGCTTTATCTGGCTGGTATTAAAATTGGGGGGACCGCACGCCGGTTTTTTTAATTATTTATTTATTTATTTTACTGCACAGTATAGACACGACCACCGGCTGCTGTAATTGGGTGCAGTGTGACACCTGTCACTCAGCGTGGGGGCGTGTCTCACTGCAACCAATCATAGTAAACAAGACAGGCGGGAGGGCACCAAAGATAATGAAAAAAATATATAAAGATGGGATCACAACCACTAGCACATTCAAAGCAAACAGTTATGGTATACAAGAGAAAAAGAAAATGTGCAACAAGTGGGATCACCAGAAATGACCATATAATATCATTTTATCAAAAAGGACATACAAACACACAGATGTTCATTAAAAACAATTAAAAAAGCAAAAAAGCTTGTACATACATTTGGTGCCAATAATATGAGCCACCAAAATACACCCCACCCTCTCAGCAAGCCAAAGAGAAACCCCACATAATAAGTCAGAGTAAGTGTGATAGCCAAAAAAACCTTGTTCAATCAATAACAGGCAGTGAACACGGCATACTAAATGAGACAATAGCAGGCAGAAGGACAATTGCTGCATACAAATACCTCAAAGCCACATGAAAATAATCTGCCCTGAAAACAAATGTCTGGAACCAGTATAAGGCAAATCACATACCCAGGGGTCCTGCACGGGGTAAATGGCAAAGCAAATATCATGAGAAGGGTGGGGTGGAAACCCCACGCGTATCGCTACAAGGAGTTGTAGCTTCCTCAGGGGAAAGTGAGGCACACTATGGTAGGTATGTCTTAAATAGCCATTATAATCAAAGAAGATTGCTTACCAGCATGGGCAAGGAGGAGGAGGGAGAGGTCGCTATGCAACCTGAAGATGCCGATGGGCGCCGCCATTGTGAGTCATGTGATCAAATCATGTGGTACCTTTTTTTTTTTTTTTTGCAGACAAGCGTCACAGCCCAATTGCAAGCTCCAATGCCAGGTCGCTATGCAACCTGAAGACGCCGATAGGCGCCGCCATTGTGAATCATGTGATCAAATCATGTGGTCCCTTTTTGCAGGCAAACGTCACAGCCCGAACGCAGGCGCAGTGATATCAGCGCCACAAGCACGATTAGCAATCCCTTAGTATAGTGAAATAGGTATACAAAAGACATATATATTGTACACTATGCATGCAAAACAGGTAGTACATATGTGCTAGATGAATAACGCAAGTCACTTTGTATATACGGAAATCCACATGAATCTGCGCGTGCGCAGTTTCAGTAAGAGATCCCCGAAGGGACATTTCAAGTGCAGGGATTAAAAAAACCTGACAGCACAGAGGTAATACTCAAGTTACCACTAGAGTAACATTGAGTGTTAATCCATCATACGGGTACCTATGTTATGCACACACAATGCTGATATGTCACGCACAAACACTTGTGGCCTGCATCACGTGTCTATATGACACCATGCCAAAAACAGTGCTTCTCATCGCGCATGCGCCGAAACATCAGCAATGTCCCATTCAAAAGCAGAGAAATGATCTCAGTGGGCAGCACAGCCCATTAAGGCCAGTATAACTGAATAACAAGAACTCAAGCATTCACAATCTGTGCGCACAGAACCACACGCATACATCCAATAAAGATTGAATATGGATACTGTTCCCGAAAAATATTTATCTCACCACTTAATGCGCATGCGCTATGTAAATGCATACTAGCATAGAGGACTCTGTTGCCCAAAATACGGGCCTACAGGGAAACCACACAGCCATTGTATGAATTTGTCACAGAAAAAAGTCTTTGTTCAGAGGACATAACAGAAAACAGTACAGGTACACGAACCCCCATCCCAGATTAGCACAAAAATAGACCTGTGTGCTTGGATGACACAAGCACATAGTCTGAGTACATGAAGTAGGTAATATGCATATGAAGGACCATAAGGGAACCAAGAAGACCAAATTATTAATACAGAAAGCCCCACTAGAGGGTTGGTAACCTACAAGGGGGCTAGCCAGAAACTGCCTCGGAATTACAAGCAGGTCATGAGACCAAACTGAGCAAGCAAAAGGGTGTGTTCTGGTCACCCATACAGGTATAGCATGTTCACATGATATATAAGTGTCCAAAAAAAGGGGGATTGCCAGGTAGAGATAATGTCCAAATAAATGGCAGAGTCCCATTGAGGCGGGTCTTCCAGAAGTGGTCAGCAACTTGAATGTATCCATCACCGAAAGGTAGACAAAAGAACGCTTCAGATCATAGTTCGGGTAATCCCACAGCTCCAAAGACCAAGAAAGAAGGAAGAGCCCAGAAGGACGGACTCCAGTCTGCACGTCACTGGACATCAAGGAACGGACGTCCAAAAGTGATTATTTGTGTGTACATAAATTCTTCACGAGCTGTAGTCAACAGACCCTGTTCAGGTCAAATGGAGCCAAGCCCACATGGTCAGAACCCTGGAATGTTAAAAAGGTAAATACATAATCAAGATTGTATCCACACCAAAGAGTGGGGAGGTGGGAAGAGGGGGGGGGGGGAAGAGGGGGGGGGAAGGGGGGGGGAAGAGAAAGGGGTGGAAGGCCAGACCCACCAAAAATACTGGTGTAAATGTGATGAGGCTCTCACAAATCCCCAAGTGAATGGGATGCCACATCCAACTGGGAGTATCCCATGTAATTGGTGCAGGCCAAGCATTTACTTCTTGTAGAAGCCGGTGAACAAAAGTTCCTCATTCAATCCCTGGGGGGGAGAGACTCTGAAGTTGGTATATCCATCTCGCTTCCCTTCTCAATAATTCGTCAGATGCCCTACCCCCCCTGATGTTCATTTGAACATGATCCAATACCAGGATCTGGACCACACGGGAAAGACCCAACAAGTTTGTGTCCTGGACCCAAAGGAATAGTGGGTCTCTTAAAATGGCTAGAAGAAAGCATATCCTTCAAATTCATCGCACGTTTTGGGTCGGGGACACAAACTTGTTGGGTCTTTCCCGTGTGGGGACTGCACCATTTGCCCTTTTCTTGTTGCTGACAGTTGTGTTCGCATTGGTGTTTTTCCAGGAACCATCACCACCAAATTTTACTCAAACTGTCGAAGTAGGAATGTTGTGTATCTCCTGATTTGCGAGTGTCCAAAACTTTATGTCGGACAGACCACACAGGAGCTTCGCCGCAGGATCCAGCACCATTTTTCTGACATCGGTCGAGCACAAAAAGACCAAGCTCAAGGTAAGCCCATTTCCTCTGTGGCTAAACACTTCCTTGACTCACATGGTTGCTCGTTTCGCAAGGTCCAGATCCTGGTATTGGATCATGTTCAAATGAACATCAGGGGGGGTAGGGTATCTGACGAATTATTGAGAAGGGAAGCGAGATGGATATACCAACTTCAGAGTCTCTCCCCCCAGGGATTGAATGAGGAACTTTTGTTCACCGGCTTCTACAAGAAGTAAATGCTTGGCCTGCACCAATTACATGGGATACTCCCAGTTGGATGTGGCATCCCATTCACTTGGGGATTTGTGAGAGCCTCATCACATTTACACCAGTATTTTTGGTGGGTCTGGCCTTCCACCCCTTTCTCTTCCCCCCCCCCCCTCTTCCCCCTCCCCCCCCCCCCCCTCTTCCCACCTCCCCACTCTTTGGTGTGGATACAATCTTGATTATGTATTTACCTTTTTAACATTCCAGGGTTCTGACCATGTGGGCTTGGCTCCATTTGCCCTGAACAGTGTCTGTTGACTACAGCTCGTGAAGAATTTATGTACACACAAATAATCACTTTTGGACGTCCGTTCCTTGATGTCCAGTGACGTGCAGACTGGAGTCCGTCCTTCTGGGCTCTTCCTTCTTTCTTGGTCTTTGGAGCTGTGGGATTACCCGAACTATGATCTGAAGCGTTCTTTTGTCTACCTTTCGGTGATGGATACATTCAAGTTGCTGACCACTTCTGGAAGACCTGCCTCAATGGGACTCTGCCATTTATTTGGACATTATCTCTACCTGGCAATCCCCCTTTTTTTGGACACTTATATATCATGTGAACATGCTATACCTGTATGGGTGACCAGAACACACCCTTTTGCTTGCTCAGTTTGGTCTCATGACCTGCTTGTAATTCCGAGGCGGTTTCTGGCTAGCCCCCTTGTAGGTTACCAACCCTCTAGTGGGGCTTTCTGTATTAATAATTTGGTCTTCTTGGTTCCCTTATGGTCCTTCATATGCATATTACCTACTTCATGTACTCAGACTATGTGCTTGTGTCATCCAAGCACACAGGTCTATTTTTGTGCTAATCTGGGATGGGGGTTCGTGTACCTGTACTGTTTTCTGTTATGTCCTCTGAACAAAGACTTTTTTCTGTGACAAATTCATACAATGGCTGTGTGGTTTCCCTGTAGGCCCGTATTTTGGGCAACAGAGTCCTCTATGCTAGTATGCATTTACATAGCGC
Organism: Anomaloglossus baeobatrachus; assembly: GCF_048569485.1. NCBI lineage: Eukaryota > Metazoa > Chordata > Amphibia > Anura > Aromobatidae > Anomaloglossus > Anomaloglossus baeobatrachus. Next base: position 86,076,589 of record NC_134356.1, on the reverse strand, counting down.
ATGCGCATTAAGTGGTGAGATAAATATTTTTCGGGAACAGTATCCATATTCAATCTTTATTGGATGTATGCGTGTGGTTCTGTGCGCACAGATTGTGAATGCTTGAGTTCTTGTTATTCAGTTATACTGGCCTTAATGGGCTGTGCTGCCCACTGAGATCATTTCTCTGCTTTTGAATGGGACATTGCTGATGTCTCGGCGCATGCGCGATGAGAAGCACTGTTTTTGGCATGGTGTCATATAGACACGTGATGCAGGCCACAAGTGTTTGTGCGTGACATATCAGCATTGTGTGTGCATAACATAGGTACCCGTATGATGGATTAACACTCAATGTTACTCTAGTGGTAACTTGAGTATTACCTCTGTGCTGTCAGGTTTTTTTAATCCCTGCACTTGAAATGTCCCTTCGGGGATCTCTTACTGAAACTGCGCACGCGCAGATTCATGTGGATTTCCGTATATACAAAGTGACTTGCGTTATTCATCTAGCACATATGTACTACCTGTTTCGCATGCATAGTGTACAATATATATGTCTTTTGTATACCTATTTCACTATACTAAGGGATTGCTAATCGTGCTTGTGGCGCTGATATCACTGCGCCTGCGTTCGGGCTGTGACGTTTGCCTGCAAAAAGGGACCACATGATTTGATCACATGATTCACAATGGCGGCGCCTATCGGCGTCTTCAGGTTGCATAGCGACCTGGCATTGGAGCTTGCAATTGGGCTGTGACGCTTGTCTGCAAAAAAAAAAAAAAGGTACCACATGATTTGATCACATGACTCACAATGGCGGCGCCCATCGGCATCTTCAGGTTGCATAGCGACCTCTCCCTCCTCCTCCTTGCCCATGCTGGTAAGCAATCTTCTTTGATTATAATGGCTATTTAAGACATACCTACCATAGTGTGCCTCACTTTCCCCTGAGGAAGCTACAACTCCTTGTAGCGATACGCGTGGGGTTTCCACCCCACCCTTCTCATGATATTTGCTTTGCCATTTACCCCGTGCAGGACCCCTGGGTATGTGATTTGCCTTATACTGGTTCCAGACATTTGTTTTCAGGGCAGATTATTTTCATGCGGCTTTGAGGTATTTGTATGCAGCAATTGTCCTTCTGCCTGCTATTGTCTCATTTAGTATGCCGTGTTCACTGCCTGTTATTGATTGAACAAGGTTTTTTTGGCTATCACACTTACTCTGACTTATTATGTGGAGTTTCTCTTTGGCTTGCTGAGAGGGTGGGGTGTATTTTGGTGGCTCATATTATTGGCACCAAATGTATGTACAAGCTTTTTTGCTTTTTTAATTGTTTTTAATGAACATCTGTGTGTTTGTATGTCCTTTTTGATTAATAAAATGATATTATATGGTCATTTCTGGTGATCCCACTTGTTGCACATTTTCTTTTTCTCTTGTATACCATAACTCACTGCAACCAATCATAGGCGCCTATGGGCGTGTAAAGCAGGGAATATGAGATGGCTGTGTACAGAGCACAGCGCGCCCGCCGGTATAAAGGCTCGGTCACGCTGTGCAGGCCGGCCAATCACTGCAATTCCACAACTAACAGGGCTGTGGCATTGCAGTGGTCTGCCAGCCAATCCCTGCATGAGGGCTGGCTCTCAAAAGAGCGCCAACATGCAAAGATGAAGACCACGAGTACAGCACGAGTATCGCGAAATTACTCGGTACCCGCCGAGTAGCCCAAGTACAGTGATAATCGTGCGAGTACCGAGTAGTAACCAGCATACTCGCTCATCACTATTGATCATCCATAGGCACTGCTTTCCCCGCCCACTGTCTGGCTTGGCGTCTGTAATTGGTTACAGCCAGATGCGCCTCCAGCCTGTGTGACAGCGTCTGACTGTAGCCAATCACAGGCGCTGTCTGCGGGTCAGAATAATGGTATAGAAATAAAGAAAACAATTGATGTACGGTCTTCCCATATTATGATACCCAGCACAGATAAAGCCAAAGTCTACAGTCTGCAGCTCCTAGCCCTGCGCTTATCTTGGCTGTGTATCAAAAGAAGAGGAACCGCACGCGGCTTTTTATTATTATTAAAATAAATAATTAAAAAAACTGACGTACAATCCCACCAATTTTGATACCCACCATGATAAAGCCCAACAGCTGCGGGCTTGTATTCTCAGACTGGGGAGGCCTATGGTTATTAAAAAATTCACAGGAACAAAGGGCAACAATGTTTACCTGCCCAGGCCATAGAAACAAATGCACAAACAGGATGCAGCAAAACCCACTAATAAAGATGAAGGAAACAGATGCAAAACACTGATGGAGCAACCACCCACACACTACCAGTACATGGAGGGGGGGATTGTTTAGTATTAAAATTGCACAAAAATGGTTTGTATAGGGCACTGTTCACACATGTAGGTGCACAGTGTCTCGCTTACAGCCTATTGATGACGCCCATACTATTAGACCAGGTGGGCTGCCCAGCACTATATAAGTGCCCCGAGCGGAGACCCTAATTTACAAGGTCTACATTATCGGGCTTGGCTGCATCCTGTGTAAAAATATGATACAGTAAGTGCAAAAAAATACATAATATATATATTAGGTATTAGTTGATATTTTGTCGAGAATATGGAAGCCCACAACCCAATGTCAAGGGTCCTCATGTATTGTGGGTCCCTAACATTTGGAGGGATTCACAAGGAGTGGACTGCTGTTGGAGTCAGTGCTTCAAGAGCCAAAACACACAGATGTATCCAGGACATGGGCTACAACTGTCACATTCCTTGTGTCAAGCTATGACCAATAGATAATAACAGAAGCGTCTTATTTGGTCCAAGGAGAAAAAGAACTGGACTGTTGCTCAGTGGCCCAAGGTGTTGCTTTCAGATGAAAGACAATTTTGCATTTCAATTGGAAATCAAGGTACCAAAGTCTGGAGGAAGAATGGCAAGGCCACAATCCAAGCTGCTTGATTTCCACAATCAGTGATGGTTTGTAGAAAAATGTCATCTGCTGGTGTATATCCACTGTGTTTTATCGAGGTCAAAGTTAGCGCAGCCGTCTACCAGGAAATTTTAGGGGACCTCATGCTTTCCTCTGCCAACAAGCTTTTTGGAGATGGAAATTTCATTTCCAGCAGGACATGGCACCTGTCCACCCTGCCAAAAGTACCAATACTTGGTTTAAGGCCGGTATCACACTTGCGAGTGCCTTGTGTGTATCTTGCGCGAGTCTCGCGTTGCATCACCCGGCACGGACTCACACTCTCCTCACAGGAGCGGGTCGGTTGCATGCCTCTCTATTCAGCTGAGACGCTCCTGTCCGGAGAGTGTGTGGCCGTGACGGGTGATGCAACGTGAGACTCGCGAGAGATACACGCGAGGCACTCGCAAGTGTGACACCGGCCTAATAACCACAGTATTACTGTGCTTCATTGGCTAGTAAACTCGCCTGACCTAAACCCCATAGAGAATCTATGGGGTACTGTCAAGAGGAAGATGAGAGACACCAGACCCAACAATGCAGACGAGCTGAAGGTTGCTATCAAAGCAACCTTGGCTTTCAAAACACCTCAGCAGTTCCGCAGGCTGATCGCCTCCATGCCATGCCGCAGCGATGCAGTAATTGATGCAAAAGGAGCCCCGACCAAGTATTGAGTGCATTTACTGTACAGACTTTTCAGTAGGCCAACATTTCTGCGTTTAAAATAGTTTTCTCAGTTGGTCTTATTCTAATTTTCTGAGATAATGACTTTGGGTTTTCATTGGCTGTAACCATAATTATCAACATTAGCAGAAATAAACACTTGAAATAGATCACTTTGTGCGTAATGACTCTATATAATATATGCGTTTCTCTATTTGTACTGAATTACTGAAATAAATTATTTTTTGATGATATTCTAGTTTATTGATATACACTTGCATATGTAAAACAACAGGTAATACACTTGACTATCTCAATGGGTTATGCCAGATTTTATGACACTTTTTTATTGAGCACCCCCATAAAAGATGTAATTTCTAGTTTCACCATTAACATTGTATGGAGCAAGAGACATTGCTAGAACACAATTTTGCATTTTATCTTTTGCTTTCTCAAACAAAAAAAAAGAGCAAATCAAAGTGCGTGCGGAATTAAATAGATCTAGAACTGAAATGGAATCACTTAAAAGCAAAGCCAGTCATTTCTCTCTTTTCATATTGTCACTATTTCATAGTAATAGCCAGTATAATGAACATTGTGGTAGAAATTACCAGTCCATTCCAAAGAACCAACTCACAGTGCTGCCGCTTAAAAGATTAACGTAATAGAAAGGATTAATCTTTCCTTAATTAATTTGTAGACTGTGCTCTGCTCATGGCAAGTATTCATTAATGTGAGAAGGGAGCCACAATTGCCAACAATTGGAGACATATTCCTTAAAGGTCACCCAAAGTCCTCCAGCTTCTTTTTAATAAAAGAAGCGTTCATTCATTTTTGCACTGTACTAGCTTTTAAATTAGCTCTGTTGGATTGTAATACTCATCTATGGTCATGAGTTCTCTTTAATGTTTATTTTCCAGCAATTACTGTAACAAAAGATAAATAAACCAGCAGTGTAATTTAGAACAGGGTTAATTTGTAATTACAAATGGATTTCCTCCATAAGAATATGAGAAATATGAGAAAGACAAGGGCATCTCCCAGTCTTCTCTTGTGGTAGTATTTTTCATGGTAAATTTATAACTGTAGCTAAAGGGGGCTTTACACGCTACGATATCGCTAGCGAACGTACCCGCCCCCGTCGTTTGTGCGTCACGGGCAAATCACTGCCCGTGGCACACAATATCGCTAGGCCCTGTCACACGTACCTACCTTCCTAGCGACGTCGCTGTGAGCGGCGAACAACCTCTTTGTTAAGGAGAAGGTTCATGCGCCGTCACAGCGACATCACACAGCAGCCGACCAATAGCAGCAGAGGGGCAGAGAACAGCAGCATTAACAACACGCCCACCTCGTTGCCGGAGGACACAGGTAAGCTGTTGTTCGTCGTTCCCGGGGTGTCACAGGTAGCGATGTGTGCTGTCTCAGGAATGACGAACAACCTACGTCCACAACGACCAACGAGATTTTGAAAATGAATGACATGCCAACGATCAACGATAAGGTGAGTATTTTTGATCGTTAACACTCGCTCGGAGCTGTTACACGCAACAACGTCGCTAGCGATGCCAGATGTGCATCACGAATTCCGTAACCCCGACGACATATCGTTAGATATGTCGTTGCATGTAACGGGGCCTTTACACCATTGCTATAGCTAGGTCTCACTATCATCTAGCGCTACACTGACACCAAAGTCTCTTGCTAATTATCCGTGAAGAAGCGTGAAGTGATGTCCTTCCCAGGAAATGACACAAGGACTGTGTAACTGCAGAATATTTCTCCATCTTTATATTTGTGTGTGTATGCAGTGATATACAGTTAGGTCCAGAAATATTTGGACAGTGACACAATTTTCGCGAGTTGGGCTCTGCATCCACCACATTGGATTTGAAATGAAACCTCTACAACAGAATTCAAGTGCAGATTGTAACGTTTAATTTGAAGGTTTGAACAAAAATATCTGATAGAAATTGTAGGAATTGTACACATTTCTTTACAAACACTCCACATTTTAGGAGGTCAAAAGTAATTGGACAAATAAACCAAACCCAAAAAAAAATTTTTTATTTTCAATATATTGTTGCGAATCCTTTGGAGGCAATCACTGCCTTAAGTCTGGAACCCATGGACATCACCAAACGATGGGTTTCCTCCTTCTTAATGCTTTGCCAGGCCTTTACAGCCGCAGCCTTCAGGTCTTGCTTGTTTGTGGGTCTTTCCGTCTTAAGTCTGGATTTGAGCAAGTGAAATGCATGCTCAATTGGGTTAAGATCTGGTGATTGACTTGGCCATTGCAGAATGTTCCACTTTTTTGCACTCATGAACTCCTGGGTAGCTTTGGCTGTATGCTTGGGGTCATTGTCCATCTGTACTATGAAGCGCCGTCCGATCAATTTTGCGGCATTTGGGTGAATCTGGGCTGAAAGTATATCCCGGTACACTTCAGAATTCATCTGGCTACTCTTGTCTGCTGTTATGTCATCAATAAACACAAGTGACCCAGTGCCATTGAAAGCCATGCATGTCCATGCCATCACGTTGCCTCCACCATGTTTTACAGAGGATGTGGTGTGCCTTGGATCATGTGCCGTTCCCTTTCTTCTCCAAACTTTTCTTCCCATCATTCTAGTACAGGTTGATCTTGGTCTCATCTGTCCATAAAATACTTTTCCAGAACTGAGCTGGCTTCATGAGGTGTTTTTCAGCAAATGTAACTCTGGCCTGTCTATTTTTGGAATTGATGAATGGTTTGCATCTAGATGTGAACCCTTTGTATTTACTTTCATGGAGTCTTCTCTTTACTGTTGACTTAGAGACAGATACACCTACTTCACTGAGAGTGTTCTGGACTTCATTTGATGTTGTGAACGGGTTCTTCTTCACCAAAGAAAGTATGCGGCGATCATCCACCACTGTTGTCATCCGTGGACGCCCAGGCCTTTTTGAGTTCCCAAGCTCACCAGTCAATTCCTTTTTTCTCAGAATGTACCCGACTGTTGATTTTGCTACTCCAAGCATGTCTGCTATCTCTCTGATGGATTTTTTCTTTTTTTTCAGCCTCAGGATGTTCTGCTTCACCTCAATTGAGAGTTCCTTAGACCGCATGTTGTCTGGTCACAGCAACAGCTTCCAAATGCAAAACCACACACTTGTAATCAACCCCAGACCTTTTAACTACTTCATTGATTACAGGTTAACGAGGGAGACGCCTTCAGAGTTAATTGCAGCCCTTAGAGTCCCTTGTCCAATTACTTTTGGTCCCTTGAAAAAGAGGAGGCTATGCATTACAGAGCTATGATTCCTAAACCCTTTCTCCGATTTGGATGTGAAAACTCTCATATTGCAGCTGGGAGTGTGCACTTTCAGCCCTTATTATATATATAATTGTATTTCTGAACATGTTTTTGTAAACACCTAAAATAACAAAACTTGTGTCACTGTCCAAATATTTCTGGACCTAACTGTAATACACGTAGTATAGGTGGCTACATCCACTGAAAGCTAAATGTTTTGTGTGATGTTGCGTGGTATGAAAAATCATTGTTTTAGTCTATTGAACCTTTGTTGTTACTATCATGCATGCCTTAGTATAAAATAGGTGATCAATGTTTTCAGCAAAATCATCATTTTAATGCGTGTTCCCCATATTTTTGTCCCGAGACCTGTCATCCAATTACTTACTGCTTCCTGATGGCTCTTTTGGTGAACACTCCTGGCTTTGATTTTGATTTGGCATTTGCCTTCACTTCATACATTCCTACCAGCATATCACTCAGTAAATAGTCTGAAGACAATGGCCTGAAAAGTCAACATTCAAATTACAAAACCCTAATGGCGCCTAAAAAGAATAACTGCGCCATCATCCCAGCAAAAGGGCGCAAAGCCGGAGCTCCGCCCCTTGGGAGTAATAGGATGTGAGGGCAGAGATTGGCACAGGGACACCAGGACACAAAAGTTCCTGGAAGTGAAGAGCAACAGGATGTCAGTGTCGAGAGACTGGTCACCTGAGCGTTACGTGCCCAGAACCGCTACCTGGATCGAGAAGGAGGCGGAGCGGCTCTGCAGGAGGATGCGGATGCAGTAATCCGTACAGAAGAAGAAATAGACCGCACCAATGCTGATATCTTTTTCCGGATCTTTATTCCATAACCAAGGTTAAAAGGTGCAAATAGAACAGCGGGTGGAGGAGACCTGGATGCGGCCCCTCACTATGGACGACGGCCGTTTCGCCTGTGATTAGGCTTCCACGGGTCCACGGGATGCGGATGCAGTTCCTGTTCATGTTGGATGGCTAAAGGATCGAGATGAGGAGTGTCGCCGCGGCGGTGCGGGCCCGTGAAGTGGAAGCCCTGCGTGTGGAGTGGGTAAGCAGAAACCCAGTTCCGGTTGATCCAACCTACCTGGCCACGGAACACGGTATGCTCCCGGCCACCGCGACATCTAAGTCACCTTCTCCCCCCTCAGCCGAAGCTATGGCTTAGCTGCTTCCTCCGACACCGGTAGTGGAGCCTCCTGCCCCCACGGAAGATGAGCAGGCTGCAACTCCTCTGGCCCTACCACTGGCCAGACCAGAAAAGGCTGCAACGCCTCCGGGACCCTCCCTGGCCAGACCAGACCAGGCCGCATCACCGGGTCCATACCTCGGTACGGAGCACTTGGCTACTTCTACCCTGGCTGCGGAAAAGCAGCCGGTTCATCTTGTTGCTGCTGCAGGAGGGGAGCCCGCCGGCATGCCGGTTCCACTGCAGCGCGGCCTTCCAGTAGCTGCCGGGGCCACGGGGCTCCGACTACATTCAGTTCCCCTGGAGGAGGTGGAACCTGAGGTTTGCGCTCCATATTGGGACAGACACCAGCACCAGAGAAAGCAGCATCATGCAGAGGTCACCACATGCACCATGAAAAGGAACATCTGAGGAAGGCTACCTTCCGGGTCAGAGGGTCGCGGTACTGGGGCCTTGTTGAGCGTTTTGACCCCATCAAGGGGTGGGGGTTTATTGCTGAGCTGGGCCTTGTTGCTGGGGTGTTTGTTTTCAGGAGGGATGTCACAGAACACCTCTCAAATGGGCACCCTGAACGAAACATGAAACCAGGAGATATTGTTTCGTATTCACGGCATTGTGAAGAGCGGGGCTGGAACGCCTTGGAAGTCATCAGGTATGCCATGAAGGAAGGAAAGATAGTACCAGCCTCCGCAGTATCCCCAGATTGCCCATGAGAGTAATGGTAGCGGAACCAGGCTACCCTAGTAGTTGTTGTTTGTATCTGTTATTTTTCTTGAAAGGCTGCATAATTGAAAATGTTGATTGAATAAGCTGCTAAAGAATAATCTCGGAATAAGTAACTTGATTTTCTTTTGGAAAGGTTTTACAGTTTTGCACCCGGTGCATGGACCCTGTTTGGGTCGTTTGGTTTAAAAATGGACCATGGCTGCAGGACTGGCATCAGCCAGCACGAACTTGTTCTCTTTGTAAATAGTTGTACCTAGTGTGCCTACCAGAGTAGTCCTCTGCAACACCAAAGACTTCAATCCTGTCACCACGGACACTGCAAGGAACTTGCTACAACCGGTAGCATTCTCAAGTGTTCTCAAGTTGGACTCTGTGAGTTGTAACGTTCAAATGTATTACCTCCCCAGTGTGGGAAGAGTCTTTTATATCTAACATGTTACCCCTTTTTTCCAGTTCCAGTTAAATAAAAACTCTGTGTGTCCTGTAGCTAGGGGACAAGCTACGTTTAACCAAGGGGGAATGTGGTGCCCCTGAGTACATCAGGGTGCCACAGGGTACTGCATCCTTACCGAGGGTGCAGGGCCTACCCCCCATGGTTCCAGGTTCTTAAGACACCGGTGTCACTACCAACAGCACCACAAATCCCAATAAACACCTCACATCATGACTTGTCAGACACACGAGTGGGTTGGTCTAGCTGGAAAAGGGCCACCCCCCAAGGGGTCAGGCAGACTGGTGGGAGGGAAGTGAGTCAGTTGAGTAGTAGAGTTGAGTAAGAGAGGAGTTAGAGTCCTCAAAGAGAGAGGAGCTGGGGAGAGTGAGTTCCCGGGGGAGCTAGACCATGTTTGGGTCACAGACGGTGGTCCGGGACCAGAGGAGTCGGGGACTGGTGGCAGTGACATTGGAAGGGGTGTGACAGACGTAGTCAAGGAGGACTGTCGGCACCAACAAGCCCAAAAGAACTGACCGGTACTGAGCACGATGGGGCATAGGACCCTAGGTCAGGAGCTGATTCAACGTCCTGACAATTGACCTGCCGAGAATGGAGGCCTTCAGGGACCTTTCCACAGTGCTCAGAGATTGGAGGCATAAACACAACGTGGGGGACAGGGTATTCCAGCCAAAAGCAGCCCACTAAAGTCCCAAGTGCCAGCTCCCAAGAGCACAGCTACACTTCACAAAGTGAGTGGGGCCCTAACAGCTTCAATTCAAGGGGCCACAGACAGACAACTAAATTGTGCATGGAGGGGGGCTCCGGACTATCAAGTGACCCCGGGTTGGAGCGGACACCTGGACGGGCTCCCTGTAGTGACTGTGGCACACAGAGAACTTGGTTTACTTGCAGCGTGCGTGTCTACTTTATAATCTTCATCATGCACCATGACTACCCACAGTGAGTACCCTGCTCCCCCTGCACCCTGTGCTCCCGAATAAGCACCTACACCCATGAGCCTGGGGCCATCTCTACCTGTGGATTGACTAACATCAGGCTGCTTACCTCCATCTGCTCCGGTACTCCTTACAGCAGCGGCGGTACTCCCATTACTGCAACCCAAAGGTGGCGTCACAAACTTATCCCCTGTAAATACCCCCTTTTCACAGATCCAAGTATCCACCAAGCCGGGTCCGGGCCCCTCGAGTCACCACGTTCCCGGATCCGAGCAGCCCGACCAGTACAGAAATAACAGAAATAACTGTGCATTGTGGAAAGGGGTAATATCCTTTGCCCCCAGTATACTGACTGGGAGAAATACATATGCATCACACTCATGGCTCTGGGGCTCAAAAAGGCATTCACAGGCCCCTGAATGTATTAGTCCAAGCCAAGCTGGACATTTGCCCATTAAACTCCCTTCCCCTCTTTTGTCAATATCCTGTTCTGCTGATCCCCCCCCTCCCCACCCCCATGAAGTAAAAAATCGACCAGAGATCTCCCACCTTTACCATTTGCAGAATAAATATATGGCCCACACAGTAGATGGTTTGTCTAAAGGCCCAGTCACACTAAACAACTTACCAGCGATCCCAACAATGATACAACCTGATAGGGATCGCTGGTAAGTTGCTAGGAGGTCGCTGGTGAGATGTCACACTAAGCGACGCTCCAGCGACACCGCTTAGCGCTGGATCCCTACCTAGCCTCAGTACACATCGGGTTAATTACCCGATGTGTACTCTGCTACATGTGCAGGCAGCAGGAGCCGGCTTCTGCGGACGCTGGTAACCACGGTAAACAGCGGGTAACCAAGAAGGTTGTTGCTGAATGTCACACACAGCAACATCGCTAGCAAGTTGTGCCTCAGCAGCGATGTTGCTAGCGATGTTGCTTAGTGTGACGGTACCTTAACCCTCTCATCTTACTGTTTACATGTAGGTAGCCTCCACTGGCATTGTCTTGCCGCTCCTGAGCTCTATGCCTAGACCCCACTCCTACTGAATGTGTACTTTGTTTTATGTAAAGTGTTTTATTTATATATATATATATATATATATATTTAGACGGGCAAAGAAAAAGACGGGCAAAGAGACAGATGGGCAAAGAGACAGACGGGCAAAGAGACAGCCCTGGAAAGAGACAGACGGGCAAAGAGGTAGATGGGCAAAGAGACAGACCTGGAAAGAGACAGCCCTGAAAAGAGACAATCCAAATAGAGATAAGACCTAGCATCTTAACCGGAGTTACCCTTATCTCCTTGACACATTATCCCTAGCAGGATTTGATCCAGCCTCCTGCAGCAACTGGTAATATATTCCATTTCACTGATCCTATTGATTTACTCAGCTTATCACAGCCTCTTATGTTGTTTATCTCTCCAGATCTGCTACTGCTGCCAGTAAAAACAATTGACTTTACCTAGTGTCCCTTTACTGGAAGTTTCACTATAGGTAACATGCCAACTTCATTATATTATGCAATATTTTCTTTACCCACATGATATACTATATCTACCTATTGTTGTTCACAGACTTATTATTGCTAATGGTAAAGGCCCCGTCACACTAAGCAACATCGCTAGCAACATCGCTAGCAACATCGCTGCTAACGAACAACTTTTGTGACGTTGCTAGCGATGTTGCTGTGTGTGACATCCAGCAACAACCTGGCCCCTGCTGTGAGGTCGTTGGTTGTTGCTGAATGTCCTGGGCCATTTTTTAGTTGTTGCTGTCCCGCTGTGAAGCACAGATCGCTGTGTGTGACAGCGAGACAGCAACAACTAAATGTGCAGGCAGCAGGAGCCGGCTTCTGCGGAGGCTGGTAACCAATGTAAACATCGGGTAACCAAGAAGCCCTGTCCTTGGTTACCCGATATTTACCTTTGTTACCAGCCTCCTCCGCTCTCACTGTCAGTGCCGGCTCCTGCTCTGTGCACATGTAGCTGCAGCACACATCGGGTTAATTAACCCGATGTGTGCTGTAACTAGGAGAGCAAGGAGCCAGCGCTAAGCATTGTGCGCTGCTCCCTGCTCTGTGCACATTTAGCTGCAGCACACATCGGGTAATTAACCCGATGTGTGCTGTAACTAGGAGAGCAGGGAGCCAGCGCTCAGTGTGCGCTACTCCCTGCTCTCTGCACGTGTAGCTGCGTGCGCTGGTAACCAAGGTAAATATCGGGTTGGTTACCCGATATTTACCTTAGTTACCAAGCGCAGCATCTTCCACGCGGCGCTGGGGGCTGGTCACTGGTTGCTGGTGAGCTCACCAGCAACTCGTGTAGCGACGCTCCAGCGATCCCTGCCAGGTCAGGTTGCTGGTGGGATCGCTGGAGCGTTGCAGTGTGACATCTCACCAGCAACCTCCTAGCAACTTACCAGCGATCCCTATCGTTGTTGGGATCGCTGGTAAGTTGCTTAGTGTGACTGGACCTTAACAGCAGTACATTTTAAGGTGGCCGTGTCAGTGTAAATCTAACCTGTGGTTTACGGATCTGGATCCATAGCAACAATCAGGCTTTCAGCCTCAATACATCCACAAAGGTACCAGTTGTACTTATCACATACATACATATCCCTGCTCCAATTAGATAGACGTATCACTATTTTCAACATAGGATTATTAATCCATTTAATTAACTATGGTATTTGATATCAGTTATATTGCAGATATACTACTGCCACCAGGATAAGCACCCTAACCTAACTGGCATTCTTGCGGACTAGCAGTTCCTTACTGGTAATATACCATTCCCATTATATCCCGCCATACCATATTTACCATATGACACTGTGGCGCCCTAGGACCTGGTCGCCACAGCAGCATTGCCCTCCCAAAGGGTTAATGCTGAGCCTGGAGGTAATTGGGAGATCCATTGGCCAGCAGGTTTAACACCCAACACAGTTCTCCCTCCGGCCAGCAGGGGGAGCTCTGAACCTGGGATTCCAGGGAGCCTTCCTCTACCTGACCAGAGGGAGGAAGTGCAGCCAGTCTGTAGGGAGTAGTGGAAGTGAACAGACGCAGAGTGAGCTGTCCTGTGAATCTGGGGCCTAGAGCTGGAGCAGCTTGGCCCAGAGAAGCAGGAATAGCTGAGAGGCAGCAGAGAGACTCAGACATCGGAGTCTGTGGTTGCCAGGGTATAAAATCCGCCCCTGGTAGCCGAGTCCGAAGGGCAGGAGAGCTGCAAGCCCCTGGCCCAGAAACATCCAAGGTACAGCTGCAGCATCAGGGCCCGGTGTGGACTCCAGCGGAGAAGCACCAGAGAGAGGGTCTGCGCAGCCACCTACAGAAAGAAGGGACGTGCCATCGGTCCCAGCAGCAAAGAGGGCCATTGCTGGATTCAGAGAAGCAGGGTCCTATCATCACAAAGCAAAGTACAGGAGTAGGCCTCATACTCAGCTGGCCAGAAAGATCATCCCAAGTACTTCCAGGCCGACCGGATCCCCATCACCATCTGTAACGGTCTCCCAGGACTGGACTGTTCCCAGAGTAAAAGAGGAGAAGGTAAAGAGACTGTTGTTTGTGCCTGGTTCTTTCCTCGCCTGTCGGCCCTGCACCGTGTTAGCCACACAACACCATAGACTTTCACGGGCACCAACTGTATCCCGGGGCATCGCTCCACCTGTGGGGAGCCGTAACATCATAGCTGCCATAACATCACCCCGGAGTTCTCCCATAGCAGCGGCGGCTTAATAGCCGCATACCACAGGTGGCGTCACGAACATTAACTTCAACTCATCAGCCACATATTCAACTGACACCCACCAGGGCCACGGAGCCGGGCCCAGCCACCACCGACTACCACCGGACTAGTCCGGCCCGGCACCGGGTGTCCCCTAGCCCTGGGGTGGGCGAGTCAACTTTTGGCGTCACGAACAGGATTTCGTGCCCGGTTCCACCGGGTACTGTGCGCCTGAATAATTGCGCTTTAAAGACTGTATTACTGCGTGTTTCACTGTTTGAAAACTGCCGCCGCCATTATCCTCACTGAGCGCAGGAAGAAGGGGGGCGTGCCTGACAAAGAGCGCGAAGGGAGCGCGCCATCAGAGCAGAGCGCTGTTAACCCCGCGCGACCCGGAAGGAAATTTGAAAAGTGAACGGAGCCTGGTAAGGTTCACTAAGGGGGAGGAAGATGTCCGACGCAGAGGGAGGGCAGGTGGCTGCCATAGCCCGAGACGCCGCAGCGCCCGCCGAAGCGATCCCTGTCGCCGTCGCCCTATCCCCCGCTGTAGCGCCGGTAATGCCGATCACCATGCCGTACATACCGGGCGCAGAATGGCTGCCGCAGTATTCCGGGGAGTCCCATACCTTGAGCGACTTCAGAGAAAGCCTGCACAGCTTATTCCGGGTGTATCCGCTGACTGAGAGCCAGAAGGTGGGCATATTAATGGGACAGCTAGCCGGCGCAGCCCAGCGTGAAGTGAAGTCCTGGCCTGATACAGATAAAGGGACAGTAACCCAGATACTGGCCAAGCTAAAGAGTACTTTTGACACCCGCACCGCAGCAGAGATAAAGATGAGATTCTTTGGGTGCAAGCAGCGGCCCACAGACAGCATAAGGGACTATGCCTTAAACCTGCAGGAGGCCCTGAAAGCGGTTAAACAAGTGGACCCAGAGAGTGTACGTGAAGAACACAAACTCCTAACTGAGCAGTTCATAGAGGGGCTCCTGTCAGATGCCCACAGGACCCAGCTGCGTATCATGGTCCTGCAGAACCCTGCTCTGGACTTTGCAAAGTTTAAGGACCAGGCCATCCGGGTACTGAGAGAATCTACACCGAATGACCCAGTACCCCTCCGGCCTCTTGCTATCACGTACCCCGGGGTGGTGCCTGCAACACGAGCCACTGCAGGGGCTGAGGCGCAGTCCCTGGATAAGGATCCCACTGCAGAGCTCAGACAGCAGTTCCAGGAGCTGACCAAGACTGTAGCTGCCCTTGCCAAGATCGTGCAGTCCCTACAAGTGACCCCATCGCCTGCAAAAATCGAGTTGGCCTCCAGCCCAGATGACGTCCCATGGATGCGACAGAGGAGGGTTCCGCCGACCCGAGGCAGAGACACAGACCGGTATGATTCAACGGGACAACCGATCTGCCGCCGCTGCAGCCAGGCGGGCCACATTGCACGATACTGTCCTTTAAATGGGCCGAGCCTGGGGCCAGGAGCCGACCCCCAGGTGTAAGGAAGCCCGGCTCAACCCCCAGCCGCAGCAAGTATGTGGGAGGACGACCGGTCCTTCCTATTGTGCTGGATGGGATCCCTTTGAATGCCCTCCTGGATACTGGGTCCCAGGTAACGACCATCCCCTATAAACTGTACAAAAGATATTGGGCTGATTCAGACATTGACCATGGCCCAGATGATGATTTAACAATTGTGGCCAGTAATGGTCAGCCCTTACCTCAAATTGGGTATAAAGAAGTAACCATTAAAGTGGGGCGGGTGGAATTGCCATGTCAGGGGATGATAATTGTAGATATTGATCGCAAAGAATCTGACCCGCTGGTAACCATTGGTACAAATGTGATAGAAAATTGTATTGCCGAAGTGATAATTTTGTTGCAGCAGGCGTCTGAAACTGCCAGCTCCGGGCAGCAGCGTGCCCTACAGAGGGAGATCAGAGCCCTGATGAGGAGGCAGCAGGTGGAGCTGGCCGGAGGAGAAATTGGCAGTGTGAGGGTAAGTGACCCCCTACCCATTGCAATACCCCCAAGAAGTGAAATGTTGATATGGTGTCGGGCAGCAATAGGCCTCAAGGGTCAGGATTACCATGCCTTGGTAGAACCGGTGTATTCAGACAGTAGGCCTGGAGTCCTGATAGCCAGAGGGGTAGCAGACGTCCGCAAGGGGAGAGTGCCCATCCGTGTCCTGAATTGTGGGGAGGAGGAAGCCAAATTGCCCCGGTACGCCACTGTAGCAAAACTGTACACTGTCAGCAACAACACCATCAAAGCAGTGGAACCCTTGATCCCGTCCGACCAGGCGGAAGACAAGGGCTCCAAGGGGCAGCTGGAAGACTGGTGCCAAAACTTACATGTGGGCACCGACTCCACCCCCTCACACCAAAAGAATGGGGTTATCAGAGATAGTTGTAGCCCCTGGGCAGCTCCACTAGTGCTCGTAAAGAAAAAGGATGGTACAATGAGAATGTGTGTAGATTACAGGCAAATTAACCGCATTACACATAAAGATGCTTATCCCCTACCCAGAATAGAGGAGTCACTAACAGCCTTAAAGTCAGCTAACTATTTCTCCACCTTGGATCTCACCAGTGGGTATTGGCAGGTTCCCGTGGCAGAGGCGGACAAGGAGAAGACTGCATTCACGACGCCGATGGGCCTCTGCGAGTTCAACTGCATGCCATTCGGGCTCTGCAACGCCCCAGGGACATTCCAACGGTTGATGGAGTGCTGCTTGGGCCACCACAACTTCGAAACCGTGCTGTTGTACCTGGATGACGTCATAGTCTACTCCAAGACTTATGAAGACCACCTGAAGCACTTAGCAGAAGTGTTCGAGTCTTTGTCAAAATATGGCCTGAAGATCAAGCCGTCCAAATGTCACCTCTTGAAGCCAAAGGTACAGTACCTGGGTCATGTGGTCAGCGCAGAAGGTGTGGCACCTGATCCGGAGAAAGTCACCGTAATCAAGGACTGGCCAAGACCCACCACGGTAAAGGAGGTGCGGCAGTTCCTTGGGCTGGTGGGCTACTACCGAAGGTTCATTGATGGTTTCACCAAGATAGCAGCGCCCCTTCAAGATCTCCTGGTGGGCCAGCCAAAGCAGGCTAAGAAGCAGAGCCCTCCATTTGAATGGAGCAGCCAACTAGAAACCTCCTTTGTCCAGCTGAAAGGGGCTCTCACGGGAGAAGAAATTCTGGCCTACCCTGACTACAGCCAGCCGTTTGTACTGTATACAGACGCCAGCAACGTGGGCCTGGGAGCCGTTTTGTCCCAGGTGCAGGGAGGCAGGGAGAAGGTGATAGCGTACGCCAGTAGGAAGCTTCGGCCCACAGAAAGGAATCCAGAAAATTACAGTTCCTTCAAGCTGGAGTTCCTCGCTATTGTTTGGGCAGTGACTGAACGCTTCAAACACTA
This sequence comes from Anomaloglossus baeobatrachus, assembly GCF_048569485.1. NCBI lineage: Eukaryota > Metazoa > Chordata > Amphibia > Anura > Aromobatidae > Anomaloglossus > Anomaloglossus baeobatrachus. Next base: position 86,059,192 of record NC_134356.1, on the reverse strand, counting down.
TCTGGCGTCGGCCAAGTTCACCATCTTCACGGACAACAATCCGTTGACACACCTGGCAACAGCCAAGTTAGGGGCGTTGGAACAGCGATGGATGGCCCGGCTGTCTAACTTTGACTTTACCATCAAGTACCGGGCTGGCAAGAAGAATAACAATGCTGATGCGCTGTCCAGAATGCCTCACTTACCCGAATCTGGAGAAGACCTGGATGAACTCGAAGAGATAGAGTTACCGGCTTTCCATCATCAGGGCGTTTCCCAGTGTGAGCATGCTGTGGGAGTGAAGCGCTCGAGCCAACACGAGGTCCCGGTTAACCCATTACTCCACCATAATTGGGAAGAGACACAGAACGGTGACCCGGCGGTGCGATTGGTCAAAGAAAAGCTAGCACAAGCTGAGACTCATCTTGGTCCAGATGCTCCAGAAGAAGCCCAGCAGTTGTGGAAAGAGAGGGGACGACTGTTCACCTACCAAGGCAAGCTCTGCAAGAGACACGTCAACTGGCGAACAAATGAACTTGTCTGGCAGATCGTGGTTCCGCAGAGGGATGCTCCAATGGTCCTAGCAGCTTATCATGATAACGCAGGCCACTTTGGGTGGAAGAAGTTGGAGGCCCTACTCCGTGATCGGTTCTATTGGGTGCACATGAGAAAGGTGATCGAGAAGTGGTGCCGAGACTGTGGCCCGTGTAACCTGAGGCGGAAGGATGATGCCAGCCAAAGGTCTCCCCTACAGCCAATTGTTACGAAGCAGCCCCTGGAGTTGGTGGCCCTGGACCACGTGAAGTTAACACCAAGCCGGTCAGGCTATGTGTACGCCCTCACAATTGTGGACCATTACTCCCGTTTCCTGGTAGTAGTGCCTGTGAAGGACCAGACAGCCAGAACAGCAGCTAAAGCGTTCCAGGCATCCTTTTGCCGGCCTCACGGTTATCCGGAAAGGGTACTGACCGATCAAGGCCCTGCGTTCGAGGCGGAGGTGTTCCAAGAGTTTTGTAACATGTACGGTTGTAAGAAAATCAGAACAACACCGTACCACCCCCAAACCAATGGACTGTGCGAGAAAATGAACCATGTGGTTATTGATATGCTGAAGACTCTACCTCTGGAAGAAAGGAACCAATGGCCAGAGAAGCTGCCAGATCTGGTCGACCTGTACAACCATATCCCAGTAAATTCGACCAACTGCAGCCCCGCTTACCTGATGCGAGCCAGACCTGGCAGGTTGCCTGTAGACTTTGAGATGGGGACTGTGTCGCCTGAGGCGGTTCAAGAAATAGAGGATTGGGATACAGAACGGCAGCAGCAGTACCGTAAGGTCCAGGAATGCGTAGAGAGGAGCCTGTCTCAAGCCAGAACAAGACAAGAGCAGCAGTACAATCAAACGGCCCCAGCAACTCCCTTAGCACCTGGAGAACAAGTCCTCAAGAAGAAGCGGAGGACGCATAAATTGGATGATCAGTGGGAGAACGAGCCCTACACCATTATCCCCTCCAACTTTGACAACAGTAAGGTGTGCCTCATAAGCAAGGACGAAGGCAAGACTTGTCAAGCAATATCCAGAGACCGCCTGAAGACGTGCCCTGAGCGGTGCAAAGTTCAAAGGGAAGTGGAGGAAGTTCGAGAAGAAGGGGAAGAGATGATACAAACGATCCTCGGCAAATTCCCCAAGACTTGGACCCGCATAAATGGTGCCGTAGTGGTACCGGTCCTGACGTTCCCACAGTTGGTCGAGCCAGAAACAGAACAGGTTCCGGATCCACCCAAAGAACCGTCCGCCCCGACACACGGTGACACGCCAGCAGTGGAACAGGAGGATCAACCCCCTGTCAGTGGTGAACCTGTCATACCCTTGGCGACTCCTAGACCACATAGGCAATCATCATGCATACCTATTGGGGTTAGGCCTACCGGTAGTGCTGAGATAGGAGACACACTAAGTAGTCAGGGACAAACACCAGAGCTACGCAGGTCTCAACGCAGCACTCGGGGACAACCCCCTCTAAGGTATAGGGAATCAACTATATAAAGAAAGAGTATTTATTAGAATGTAAATAGTTATGTGAAAAGTCTGTAATGTCGTGTACAAAATGTTTTTTTTTGTGATTGCGAAAATGGACAATTGGGCCACTGGACTATGGGTGGCCAACACCTAAATTGTTTATAGTTAGCACCAGTGTGCTCAACACCCCTGAAGAAAAACCCGTCCGGCGTGCATAGAGTGGGGTCATCAATGCTCTGACGCACGCCCAGAGCCTACGTTGGGGGTTTGATCGCGGCGGGTCCCCCATGGAGCGGTGTAATGGACACCCGGCAGGGAGCCACACTGGACTCTTATAGTACTGTCTGAAGTTGTAACGTTAAAAATAATGTGCCTCCCATATTGGGATGAAATGTATGACATGTTATGTTTTGTTTCCACAGTCCGGGAGTACTGAATTTAACTAAGGGGGAGTGTGGCGCCCTAGGACCTGGTCGCCACAGCAGCATTGCCCTCCCAAAGGGTTAATGCTGAGCCTGGAGGTAATTGGGAGATCCATTGGCCAGCAGGTTTAACACCCAACACAGTTCTCCCTCCGGCCAGCAGGGGGAGCTCTGAACCTGGGATTCCAGGGAGCCTTCCTCTACCTGACCAGAGGGAGGAAGTGCAGCCAGTCTGTAGGGAGTAGTGGAAGTGAACAGACGCAGAGTGAGCTGTCCTGTGAATCTGGGGCCTAGAGCTGGAGCAGCTTGGCCCAGAGAAGCAGGAATAGCTGAGAGGCAGCAGAGAGACTCAGACATCGGAGTCTGTGGTTGCCAGGGTATAAAATCCGCCCCTGGTAGCCGAGTCCGAAGGGCAGGAGAGCTGCAAGCCCCTGGCCCAGAAACATCCAAGGTACAGCTGCAGCATCAGGGCCCGGTGTGGACTCCAGCGGAGAAGCACCAGAGAGAGGGTCTGCGCAGCCACCTACAGAAAGAAGGGACGTGCCATCGGTCCCAGCAGCAAAGAGGGCCATTGCTGGATTCAGAGAAGCAGGGTCCTATCATCACAAAGCAAAGTACAGGAGTAGGCCTCATACTCAGCTGGCCAGAAAGATCATCCCAAGTACTTCCAGGCCGACCGGATCCCCATCACCATCTGTAACGGTCTCCCAGGACTGGACTGTTCCCAGAGTAAAAGAGGAGAAGGTAAAGAGACTGTTGTTTGTGCCTGGTTCTTTCCTCGCCTGTCGGCCCTGCACCGTGTTAGCCACACAACACCATAGACTTTCACGGGCACCAACTGTATCCCGGGGCATCGCTCCACCTGTGGGGAGCCGTAACATCATAGCTGCCATAACATCACCCCGGAGTTCTCCCATAGCAGCGGCGGCTTAATAGCCGCATACCACAGGTGGCGTCACGAACATTAACTTCAACTCATCAGCCACATATTCAACTGACACCCACCAGGGCCACGGAGCCGGGCCCAGCCACCACCGACTACCACCGGACTAGTCCGGCCCGGCACCGGGTGTCCCCTAGCCCTGGGGTGGGCGAGTCAACACACTATGTCCATCTATTGTTGTTCACAGATATATCCATTGCCATAGGCAATAGCAGTACTTATTATGTGGTTTGTACATTAATTATCCAATCCGGAAGTAACGGACCCAGAGCCTTAGTAACCAATAGGCCTATAGCCTGATTACATCCATGCAGGTATTGACCATACTTAGACTATATACACATATTCCACTCAGATATCCGCTTCCTTTATATAACATATACACTTCTTTTGTACAGGACACTCTAGTCTACTGAATCACCCCACAGGACTTTTCCAAGGTCTATACCTCCCAGCAGGTATGCACATATATACGACACCCTTTCCCTGTGCTATATAGGCCGTTTGATTTATTCTTCTCCCTTTTCACCACAGGACTAGATTTCATGCTGGATCATATTTGTTTATGACGACTGGTGATTCTTCTTCTTTTTTTCCCCCTTCATTACGGATCTTTGCTCGACATGGGTGAGCCACTTTTCCTCCTAGTAGCATATCACACTGTTACTATGGGCCCTTCCCTGTTGCCATATACATTACCAGGCTATTAACATTAGTTCTGTTAACATTAGATTTATTGTCAGTAATATGACATATTATATGACATATTTTGTTGTGACCTTTGCCCTCTATGTTATATCTCCTCAAAAATGTGCCATGTTATTCTCATTGGATTGTCACTACTGAATATATTATGTACACCTGCTGATATCTGTTTTTCTGTTTTGTTCACATATAATAATATGACAGTCAGATTGTCCGACCTGATGAAGGCCTAGGGCCGAAACGTCCTGGCGGATTTTCTACTCATGTACAGCACAACATTTTTTCCAATAAAGAAAAAACAGATTAAAACTACTTGAATTTTGTATCTTCCTTATTCTGGGAAACAGCACAGTGTGCCGGAACTCTCTTCTTTCTGAAAAGAGACAGACCTGGAAAGAGACAGACGGGGAAAGAGACAGGTGGGGAAAGAGACAGACGGGGAAAGAGACAGACGAGGAGAGAGACAGCCCTGGAAAGAGACAGCCTTGGAAAGAGACAGACCTGGAAAGAGACAGACGGGGAAAGAGACAGCCCTGGAAAGAGACAGCCCTGGAAAGAGACAGACTTGGAAAGAGACAGACTTGGAAAGAGACAGACGGGGAAAGAGACAGATGGGGAAAGAGAGAGACAGACAGACACACATATAGAGACAGAGATAGAGAGAGACAGACACAGATGGAGACAGATATATAGATACAAATACAGATAGAGAGATAGAAACAGACAGAGACATAGACACAGACAGACAAAGACACAGATAGAGAGACAGACAGACAGCGACACACAGACAGAGACTGGGAGAGAGACAGAGTGACAGTTACTATCCCGGGCAACGCCCGGGTACTACAGCTAGTGTGTAATATAGGAGATAATATGTATAATGTGTTGGCCCAACGAGCTGTGTCAGGTGGGAGGCACCATTTGGGGAGTCATGTAAAGCATATATAGGAGTAACGGGTATTAATCTACAAGAATGATCAGTAGGATATAGTATAGATTGAAGCGAACCAATCACCAGGATTTTCGTATATAAGCTAAAGCCACTGGCAGTATCAGGCTGAGTCTATACATATCTTTAGTAAAGATGAGCGAACTGGCCGTGGTTCGGCTCGAGTTCGGTTCGCCGAACGGAGGTTTCGTTCGAGTTCGGTTCGTCGAGCGTTCGACGAACCGAACTCGAACCAATAGGATATAATGGGAGGCAATCACAAACACATAAAAATGCATTATAAATGTACACATACAGTTAATAAACATTGCCATAACACTTACCAGTCCCCGCAATCCCTCATGCACTCTGTCTCCTGCCGCTATTCCATCCGATGATCGCTGAATCCTCCCGGTGACTAGCACTGCCAGCAGTGATGCAGGACCTATCGTGACGTCAAAATAGCCATGTGACCAGTCACGTGGCTATTATCTCATTGGCTACAGACTTGTCACATGACTATGACGCGTCATGTAGGACCTGCGAGTGCATCTCTCCGGTACACGGTGCACATTTGTGTATCGCCGTGTACCGGCGACATGCTCTAGCACACGGTCGACTCCCCGTTCCGTTAGGGACCGGCTGACACAGCCGGTCATTAACGGAGATCACCGTTGCCATAGCAACGCAGTTAGCAGTGCCGTCACCGCTAACCGCGGCTCCGGGAGCACCGTTGCTATGGTAACGCGTCTGTCAGCGTTACCGCTGTTACCGCTAACAGCCAGCAGCACTGATCTCTCACGGAGTGAAGGCTGCACGCTGCTTCCCGTGCAGCTTTCACGGAGTGAAGGCTGCACGGGAAGCAGCGTCTTCCCCCATGCAGCAGTGATGGAGCAGAGCTGCATTTGTTGAACGAGAAAGACAGAAGACCATGGATCGTGGAGGGCTGACAGGGGGTAATAAAGATGGAGTCTCTAATGTGTCTGTGTATTTATTTCTATTAAAGTATTTTTTCTCTGTGTGGTGTCTTTTTTTTAACCCTTTATTGGAGATTCTTAATGGCCAGGTCAAACGTGCCTGACATAAAGAATCTCTGGCATAATACTAGCTAGTAAAACAGAGCTAGTATTAACTCATTATTACCCAACAAGCCACCCGGCTTCAGGGCTGTTGGAAGAGTTGGATACAGCGCCAGATGATGGCACTTCTATGAAAGCGCCATTTTCTGGTGCGGCTGCGGACTGCAATTCGCAGCAGAGGCGCCCAGAAACCTCGGGCTAACCTGTGTTGAGGATTCCAATCCCCAGCTGCCTAGTTGTACCCGGCTGGACACAAAAATGGGGCGAAGCTAACGTCATTTGTTTTTTAATTATTTCATGAAATAAGTGAAATAATTAAAAAAAACGGGCTTCCCTATATTTTTGGTTCCCAGCCGGGTACAAATAGGCAACTGGGGGTTGGAGGCAGCCCGTGGCTGACCGGTGTACCTGGCTAGCATACAAAAATATGGCGAAGCCCACGTCATTTTTTTGGTGGGCAAAAAACTTCTGCATACAGTCCTGGATGGAGTATGCTGAGCCTTGTAGTTCTGCAGCTGCTGTCTGCTCTTCTCCATACAGACAGACAGCAGCTGCAGAACTACAAGGCTCAGGCATACTCCATCCAGGACTGTATGCAGAAGTTTTTTGCCCCCTGAAAAAATTATGTGGGCTTCGCCATATTTTTGTATGCTAGCCAGGTACAGCAGGCAGGTACGGCTGCCCCCAACCCCCAGTTGCCTATTTGTAACCGGCTGGGAACCAAAAATAAAGGGAAGCCCGTTTTTTATTATTTCATGAATTTCATGAAATAATTAGAAAACAAATGACGTAGGCTTTGCCCCATTTTTGTGTCCAGCCAGGTACAACTAGGCAGCTGGGGATTGGAATACGCAGCACAGGTTGGCCTGAGCTTTCTGGGCCCCACTGCTGCGAATTGCAGTCTGCAGCCACCTCAGAAAATTGCACTTTCATAGAAGCGCCATCTTCTGGCGCTGTATCCAACTCTTCCAGCACCTGCCTGCTATACCTGGCTAGCATACAAAAATATGGCGAAGCTCAAGTCCTTTTTTTGTAGTTTTTTGGCAAAAAAAATAAAAAATTCTTCCCTGGATTTTCCATTGCCAGTGAAGGTAACACCAAGCAGTGGGGGTTAGCAGCCAGTAGCTGCTTGGATTACCCTTAGCTAGCAATATAAAAAACGCAGCGGGAGCCCATATATATTTTTTTTAATTATTTATTTAAATAACTAAAAACAAAATGGGCTTCCCTGTATTTTGATTGCTGGACATCACAGTGCTGTAAAAATAAATCTTTAACAAAAAATTACGTAGCGCTCCACGGTATTTTTGATTCTCAGGACAGATAAAGAAGACAGCTATGGGTTGCCACCCCCATCTGCCTGCCGTTACCTTGGTTGGCAATCAAAATACAGGGAAAACCATTAATTTTTTCTATTTAACAAATAGTTAAAAAAAAAAATGACGTTGGGTTCCCCCATTTTTGATAGCCAGCTAGGGTAAAGCAGATGGCTGTAGCCTGAAAACCACAGCTGGCAGCTTTAGCGTGGTTGGGGATCCAATGTGGAGGTCCCCCCAGGCTCTTTTTTTATAATTATTTTATAAATATTAATAATTACACAAAACAAGTAGGGTCCCCCCCAAATTGGATCACCAGCCAAGGTAAAGCGGACAGCTGTGGTCTGGTTTTCTCAGGGTGGGAAGGTCCATAGTTATTGGGCCTTCACAGCCTAAAAATAGCAGGCGGCAGGCACCCCAGAC